>NW_027185755.1:0-14374 GCF_028583685.1 Petaurus breviceps papuanus | reverse complement strand
CCAAGCAATGAAGGGGTGGGGGTGGCGTGCAACATGTAAACAACTAATTGCATATATGAGAGAAATACAGGATAAACTGGAGAAAATCAGCTGAGGGAATGTCCAAGTAATGAAGGGGTGGGGGTGGCGTGCAACATGTAAACAACTAACTGTATATATGAGAGAAATACAGGATGATAAACTGGAGAAAATCAGCTGAGGGAAGGCCCAAGTAATGAAGGGGTGGGGGTGGCGTGCAACATGTAAACAACTAACTGTATATATGAGAGAAATACAGGATGATAAAAAATCAGCTGAGGGAAGGCCCAAGCAATGAAGGGGTGGGGGTGGTTGGGAAAGGCTTCCCTCAGAAGGCAAGCTTTTTCTTAGCTGGGATTTGAAGGGAACCAGAAAATGAAGATTAGGAGGGAGAAAATTCCAGGCACAGGGGGCAGCCAGTGGAAATGGCTGGATTTGGGAGAAGGAATGTCATATTTGAGGAAGCACAAGGAGGCCAATGTCACTGGTTGGAAAGGGGGAGGGGAGTAAAGTATAAAAAGAATGGAAAGGTAGGGAGGGGCCTGGTTAGGAAGGGCCTTGAATGCCAAGTGGGATGTTTTATATTTGATCCTGGAGGTGATTTGGAGATTTTTGAATGGGGAGTGGACATGGCGTGAGCAGACCTTCAATTTAGGAAGATCACTTGGCAGCTAGTGGGTGATGATCAGAGTGAGGAGGGACCAAGACAGGCACACCCACCAGCAGGCTATTGCATTGGAGGGGTGGCAGTGTCAAAGGAGAGAATGCCAAAGTCTCCCACTCTATCTGGGGCCATCTTCAATCCTCCGGATCTATATCCTGACACTGGCCCCAGATGGCTCCGGAGGATAGAGTGAGGCTGGTGATTTTGCACAGCCCTGCCTCACTCAAGTCCAGTTCACTTGCATGTCATGGCATCACCTCCCTGATGTCCTGCTCCTCTTTGAGAGCAAAGGACAAACAGCAGCAAATCAGATGGAAGTGAGAGTGAGTTGAGGATACATAGGTTCTGAACCTGAGTAACTAGGAAGGTGGCAGTGCCCTCCAGTGTCAGAGGGAAGTTAGGGAGAGGGGAGGGTTATCGGGGGAAGAGAATGAGTTCACTTTGGAACATGCTGAATTTAAGATGTCTGTAGGTCCTGTTTTGAGTCCCAGACCAGCCCCTTACTAGCCACCTGTCTGGGGGTGATTGTTTTGTCTCTTGTGGGCCTTATTTTCCCCATCTATAAAAAGAGGCAGTTGGACTACATGGTCTCTAATCCAGCCCTGACACTTTGGGACTCTGGGTAAAGGTCATGTGTTTGTGGAGCACATCTTTCCTTCCAAAGCACTTTGACAGACACTCTCATTTGGTCCTCAGCAGGTAAAGATGTTTATTCCCATTTGACAGATAAAGAAATTCAGGCAAAGATTGGAGAAATGACCCAACTAAGACCTCACAGCAGAGTGAGGAGCAGAGCCCTAACCACCACGTGGCAGTCATGGGTTTGCCCTAGGACAATGATGTTGGTAGGGTTGGAGCATGGGGCCTCTTTCCTTCATCGTCAGTACCATCTGGTGGGATAACCCCTAAGGACTCATCCTGGAGACCGAGTCTCCCACCACTACCTGAGGGAAGTGGGGTCTGGGCCCAGCTCTAAAGAGTGGCCATAGAATGGTGATTAGGACCTTTGTACCAGTTCTTCCCAGGGCTGTTGGTGAAGAAGGTGTCTTGTGAAGCTTGGGGCACTTGGCCCAGGGATTCCTCACCTCTCCCGTGGTGGGGACCTCTTTGGCAACCTAGCCCAGCCAATGGATTCCTCAGAAGAATGCTTTTAAAAGCATAGAACAAGGTGCCTAGGATTACAAAGGAGGCCAAAGGCTAATAAGGATGATGTCATTTTCCCATACGAGTTCACAGGTCACCTGAAATCTATTCATCAACAACTTGAGGGTCCAGGAGCCCAGGTTAAGAACCCCTGCATTAGAACTGATATTCTGTTGTCATTGGCCCCCAACAGCCCTCTTGGTCTGGAACTGAAAGTGGCCTGGGGCTCTGACCTAGGCTTCCCTTCACCCCTGAAAGACAGTAGCCTGCATCAGGACTGCACCTCAGGCCTAGCCAGGTCACTCAGCTCCTACATATTAGGGACTAGCTCGATTTCAGAAAATCCTGCCTCACAGTCATAGCTGTTCCAAAGTAGAACAGACCGCTTTGGAGGTGATTGCGTTCCCTGTCAGAGGATGGATGATCAGATCTGTTGGAGACAATGTAGGAAGAATTTCTGCTTGGGCATGGGTCGAACCTGGTGGACTCCTAAGGGCCTTTCCTTCACTGAGATTCTTGAATTCTTTCCTGAGCTGTCTATCCATCCATCCACAGGAAGGCAGAGCCCAAATCAGATGGACAGTCAGTGTCTCCTCCATCCCTGCCAGGCCCCGTGGTAGGCAGCTCTCGGCCCCTAGGGCACTGAGGAGAGCCTGCTTTGCCCCCATGTATAAACTCCCACTATTATCTTTTCCTCTCTGTGTTTCCTCACTATAACTTGACTAGACTTGGAGTCAGCAAGACCAAGGTTCACATCTTGCCTCCAACATTTACTAGCTGGCTGACCATGGACAAGTTATTTAGCCTCAGCCTTCTCATCTGTAAAATGAAGATAATAACATACCATTTTACAAATGAGAAAACTGAGACTCAAATGAAAGTATTTGCCCATGCTTACTTAACTAGTAAGTAATAGAAACCAGACCCAAACCCAGGTCCCCTGACTTAGTTCAGTGTCCTTTCCACCCTGTGCTTAATCCCCATGCCTATACCACAGAGGACATGTACCAGCTGCCCACCCTCTCCTCTCATCTCCCCTCTTCCCTTTATTCCTCATCCTTACATTTCCAAGGTGCCTTTGTCAGCAGTCTCCTGATTAGTAAAACCACTCTGTCCCCTGGAACCTCTGCTGTCTTCCGTTTCCAGCCTCAGGAACAAAAATGGCTACCGTTCTCCTCAGTTTCTCTCAGCTGATCTCAAAGCAGTTAATCCCTATGCTTAGAGGATAAAAGAGGGGCATGTCTTAGCTCTTGACTCTTCATGAAGAGATGACCAGGTCACAAAGCTGGGGAGCAGATCCACCACCTCCACTCCCATCCTTCCCAGCCCATGACTGAGCATCTCGGAACCTCCAAGACCCACTCGGAATCCCTTCTGGAGTAACCGTGCAAACAGAACCTGCCTGCCTCCTGTAACACTCCGACCCCATTCTCCCCACCCACCTCGCCCGCGGGCTGGGCGAGGGCTCAACCTCGACCTCAGCCCCTCAGCCATGCAGCACTCAAAAGCCTTCTACTCAGCAGCCCATGAAGCCTACAGCGCCCGGCCCCTAGACAAGCCTGAGAGCCCAGCAAGCCGGCCTGTCCAGGCCTTCCCTGAGCCCCTCCCCTCTGTCGGTAAGAGTTTTCTTCCCATCCCCATCAGTCATTCTTTCTCCCACGGGTTTAGCCGGGAGCAGAAGCCCAACAGGGGCTCAGAGACCTTGAGTTGAAGTAGACCCAAAAGTTGCCTGGGGATTGATAGAATCCTAAAGGGAATGGAGAGGGAGAACAGGTCCTCCAAAGCCTGGATCCTGGGGTTCAGATTCTGGGATGTGGAGAATCTCAGTTCCTGTTGCTATTTTTCCCTTCCTACTCCAAGTCACCATTGTAGGGCCCTGTTCCCAGAGAGAGGACTAAGACTGGGAATGAGTCCCAATGCTGTCCTTGGATGGCTCAGTAATGTGTTAGGAGCAATCTGGCCTGAACCTGTCACTTGGTGGGGTCCCCAGGGGTAATTACAGGGTATGCTCAAGGAAAATTCTGCTGAGAGCCTTCCTCTTTGGAGCCCAGCAGCACCCCCAGCCTCCTATCCTGGCATTCCTGGACCATAGAATTCCCTAGAGCTTAGCCCCTGGCCTCCCTGCCTAAAAGCCCTCCCTCTCCTTCCTCTACCCTTTACCCCATACTTCCTTCTGCTGCTCACACCTCTCAGGATCATCCAGCCTCCACCATTCCCAAAATCAGGAGAAAGAAGTGTTTCCGTCTCCGCCGGCAGGTATCTTCTGTGCCCAGGGTCCAGCTGCTTGGAGGGAGTCAAGGATAGGAGCTCCTGGCCCACGGGGGCAGGTCTCTGCCCCTTTTTGCTTTCCCCCTCATGCAGTTACCAGTCACCCTGATCCTAACCACCCCAAGGCAGGTAACTCAATTTGCTAATTTCTAATATTGCTGTCCTGATTCCTCCTGGGAGGCCAATAAAGACTTGGGCCTCCCAAGCCCTTCCCCTCAGGCAGGGGAGAGACACAGTACAGTTTGCTGCTTCTGGGACCCCACCATGGTAGGGAGGGAAAAACTCCACCATATTCCCCCTCAGCCTCTACTCCTACCAGGCCAGCTTCAATACCTCCCTTCCATCAATTCTCTTTTTCCACGTGGTCCTATGACTTAAATTGCATCACAACTAAGGACTGAGCCTGAGCTTGGGGGTTTCCAGGGTATGGGTGGCCAACAATAGCTACAGGGTGGTAGGGGTCTTTGTCAATAGGATTGCCTGCATGGGCCCATAGCCTTGGGGGACCACGGGACCTTAAGAGCCCTAGAGGCTCTTAAGCATCCCCTCCGGGGACAGAGGAAACTCCCACAGGTTCTGGGGAACCAAACCTCTGGTAGAATTAGAAGAGGGGAAGGGAGGGTCCTGGGAGCTGGAACCGGCTCCTCCCACCCACAACCCTGTGTCCTGTGGCCCCAGGTTTCCAGATGGCGCCATGCGGCTGTTTCTTCGACCCTCGCATCTACCGGATTGAGTGGGCCACCACAGATTTCGGCCAGTCGTCTTTGTACAAGCTGGCCGCTGGTGGGGGCAGTGGGGCAGGTGGTGGGGGCAATGGGGCTGGGTCCCCAGGCAGCTACCTCCTGGACCCTCAGCACTACCTCAAGACATCAGTGCAGGCCACACCATACCCCCACTACCAGTCTGTGCCTGGCACACCCCAGTACTTGGTGCCGTACTTCCCACCCGAGGGGCCCACTCCAGCCCCAGCCCCTGAGCCCTTGGGCTTTGTGGCAGGACCACTGAGTGAGGTACCCCCTTCTTTCCTGGAGTTGCCCCCACACCTACAGAAAGATGGGCTGGGGCCCCCAGCTGCTAAGGAGAACAAGCTTCCTCAGCTGCTCATCACATTGCCTGGTGAGCCGCTGCTTCAGCCTGGGGCCTATGGTCACCTCAAGGGCCGACTGAACCAGTTACAAGGCCCTGAGCCACTAGGCTTTCCAGCCTATGCTGACAAGTCCAAGGAGCTGAAGGATGGTGGTGGTGGAGGGGCTGTGGCCAGCCTTATCTTCCCACCAACTCCTTGCTGCCCTGGGGAACAGCCTGCCCCAGCAGCCATGGAGTCAGTGCCAGCCCAGGCCCCCCAGGAGGCTGAGGAGTCCCTCCTGCTGGAAGAAAACAAAGCCCTAGAGGCACCAAAGCCCTTTGTGCTGCCTGAGAAGGTGTTACTGGAGGATGCCATGAAGTTGTTTGATTGCTCACCTGCCAACACAGAATCTGAGGGGTCCCCCCGGGAGGGTCTGGGGAGCCTGGGCCTGCTTCGGGATGGCCCTGGCCCACCACCCCCACCAGGGACCTGTGATGATTCGTCTAGTGACATCCGATCCCTCAACCTTCCTGATGAGCTGCTCTCCTTTGACTACAATGTTCCTGAGATCCTAGATACCGTCTCTAATATGGACTATTTCTACAACTTCAAAGCCTTGGATGAGGAGATCAAGTGGGACCTGACAGTTGCCCCACCCGCCTCTAAGCCCTGCCCGGGTGGGGGAACCCCCTCGACTCCACAGCTTGACCCCCCTGGAAAGAAGAAATCAGGTGCTGCCTCCAAGAAGGCAAAGCCCGGAGTCAAGTCCAAGTTGGCCACGGGCCCAGTTGAGGGGGGACAGAAAGGCCTGGGGCCCAGGCCAGACCCTTGACAAGCCCTTTGGGCTAAGGAAACAGGGGGGGAGGGGGGAGCCTAGTGCACACGGGCAGCCAGTTCGTCCCCAAAATTCTATTAAAGTGTATCTGATATAGCTCTGGCCCATCCTCGCTGCCCCATATCCAAGACCTGAGAATGGGGGCTCCCATGGGCAGGGGGGGGACCAGAGCCCCATGAATCCTAGGGGCAGGGATGGGCTGGGTCATAGAATCCTTGAGATGAAAAGGTCCTCAGATGATCTAATCTCTAACCCTCCTTCATTTTATAGATGAGGGAAGGGGCCCATAGAGTGGGAAAGGACTGGGCCAAGGTGATACAATGAAGTGGTGGCCAAGCTGGAGGTAGAACTCGTGTTTCTAACTGCTGGGCTCTTTCTAGCAGCCCTCTCCCAGCTCCCCTGGGAACACCCCAAATGGAAAGGGGAGTAAATCCCTATAAACTGAGAATGCTCTAAGCCTGCAGAGGAGAGCAACTTTTATCATAGAGTATCACCCAAGTGACATGACTGTCTACACCAACGCCCTTGTTTTAAAGATTGATTCCATTCGACAAGCATTATTAAGCACTACTGTGTGCCAGGCCCTGTTGGGGACCACCTGGGCCAAAAAGGAAGTAACCAGTCCCTCTGGAACCTTATGTTCTACTGGGCAGAAAGAATGTATGTACAGTAAATTGAGAGCAAGTGGGAGAGGGGCAGACAGTCAGGCAAATTCAGCAAACGTTATTCCTGCCTTCAGTGGATTGACCTTTGCCTGGAAAGAAGCAAATCACCACAAGGTGGTAGGGATAAAGAAGTCAGATGAGGTGCTCAGGGCAAATGTAAAGAGAGTGAGCTAAACTGAAGGAAGGAAAATGAGAGATGGAGTTTAGAAAGAAAGTTACTCCAGGAATAGGGGACAGTCACCAGTAATGAATGAACAGCAGTGCGGAGGCTACCCACTAAATTGTAGGAACAATTAGTGGCCCATTTGGGCCAAGTTGTAGATTATGAGCCAGGGGGAGGACTGGCACTAGATTGTCAAGTGTCTTAAACACTAGACTAGGCTGAAGAGTTTGTACTGTGTTTTAGAATGAAGGGAGCCACAAATGGTTGCTGAGAAGGGAAGTGGAAAGATCATAAGCAACCAATATTTATTAGGGGCCCACTCTGTCAGGCACTGGACACATGAATGCATGCTCCTCACCCTCAAGGAGATTATGTTGTATTGGGAGAGACAACATGTAAATGTATGAGTAGGTATATTAAAAAAACACTCAAGGTGATTTCATGGTGAGGTGGGACCCTGGTATGTGGGGGGCAGGGATAAGGAAAAATCTCTTCAGAGTAGATGGCGTTTGAACTGAACTTTTAAGGAAACTTGGAGGGGCTCCAGGAGTTGTAGTTAAGGTTCTGCAGCCAGCCATGAACACAAAGACGTGGTGGGTGGTAAGAGACGCATGTGTTGGGAGCTCACAACTTGGCTGAATGCAGAGTGTATAAAGGAGAGTTATTTATAATAAGCTCGGGGAAAAGTTGATTGAAGCCAGTTGTGAAGGGTTTTAAATGCCAAACTGAGAAGTTTATATTTGATCTTGGAGATAACAGAGCTCCTGGAACTTATTTAGCAGGGGATTGGCCAGGCCTTTTGCAGCAGGAACATCACTTTGGCAGCCACATGAAGGATCCAGTGAAGAATGGAGAGATTGGAGGTCAGGAGCCCAATTAGGAGGTTGTTGCTGTCGTCCAGGTGAGAGAAAATGAGAGTGTGAATTAGGCTTGTAGCCATGTGAGCTGAGAGAGGGGAACAAATTGGAGAGACGGCAAGTGTTATGGAAGCAGGATTGGGCAAATTAACTGGATGTGAGGGAGAAGTAGAGCCAAAGATGTCTCTGAGGCTTTAATCCTGTGTGCCCAGGCTCAGCAGAAATATCGGAATTGGAGGAAGGGGCAGGTTTGTGAAGAAAGATAAATGCCATTTGAATTTCGAGAAGATCCAAGCAGAAGATGGGGACACTGGGGAAGAGAACAGTACTTGTGTTCTATAGAAAGGGAAATCGTGAATGTGGAAGCTGATGAGGTCGTTAAGGGAGAGGAGGGCAAGAGACAATTGTTACTCATGCTGAAGATGTATCAGTGAAAGAATCTTAGAAGGAATAGTCAAACATGAAAATGAACGGGCTAGATCTGAGTCATGGAGGCCAGAATGACAGGTGGACAACAGCGGATAAAGTGCAGAAGTCAAGGAAAATGAGGTCTGAGAAAAAGCCATTAGACTTAGTAACTAAAAGATTATTCTCAACCTCCAGGAGAAGTTTGAGAATAGTAGGGCCAGAAGCTAAATTTTAAGGAACCGAGGTGAATGAAGTGGAGGCAGAGTGTAATTTTTTAAAGGGATACTGGTTTGATGACAGTAAAAATCAAAGGAAGGTATTTTACATCGGTGGTGGGGAGGAGAACTGGGTTTATTTATATGTAGCAGGGAAGGAACCAAAGAAAGAGGGAAGATTAAAGATGGAGGTAGGGATGGCTGATGGGCTGGCCACCTGAAAGCTGGGAAAGGATGAATTCAAGTGCATAAATGGAGGGCTAACTTTTGACCCAAAGGACCACCTCTGCTTCAAAGGAGATGAATGAAAGCCTAGAGATTTGAAGGGGAGGGAAGAGAAGGGAGCTCATGATCTCATTAAAATGTCCACCGAGAAGAGAATGGGGTGAGAGAACCATTGGAATAGTAACTGCAGATAATTTTTGTTGAATGAAGAGATGGCTCATACACCAGGGAGAGCCCAGATAGATAATATGAGTTTATAGTGGATCTAGTAAACACAATTCTGTGATGTCCTTGCTTCAATAGTACAGGACTAGAAAAGGCAGATGACATGACATTGAGGATTAGCAGGCTATGGACAGAACAAGAAACCAAGGGATTCTGGGCAGGGAGCAAGTACTGGCTAAGTATAGGATGAAGACTGTCAAAGAAGGGAAAAACCGAGGTCAGAACAGGGGTGATAGACTGAACTGTCTTGGAGGGACTCTAGCCGAACCCACACCTGACCAAGAATCCCTTCAAACATTCCCTAAAAGCAGTCATCCCCTCCTATTGCTTAAGGGGCAATCCAATCTCTACTGAGATCGTTTATTCCTTCTTTAAATGACTCGATGTCTTAAGTTTTTTTTTATATTGAACCTAAATATCTCTTTGCAATCCTTGCTCCAAATTCTTGTCTCAGATGGTGAGCAGGCAGAGCTTTATTCTTCAGAACAAAGCAGGTTTCTTGAGGAGTGAGGGAATGGGAGAGGTGGAATGACAAAGGATCGCTATCAGGGAGATGGAAAGGTCTAAGATGGGGCCACCTCTGAGGTAGAGTTAAGAACAGAGGTCCATGAACTGGAATGTTAGGGCATTAGACTACATGAATACCGAAATCATCAAGGATGAGGTCAGTTTGGGGGTTGAAAAGGCAGATTGCAAGGCAGATACTAAACTTTTCTATAGATAGGTTGGTATATAGATAGACAAAGTGAATCTCAAAGGGGAGACAAATAACTGAAAGCAGTGAGGTAGGGTGGAAGGTTTTCCAAGGCACTATGCTTAGTCCTCTTAACCTGATATCAGTGGGAGGAAGCAAGGGAAAGAGATGAGAGGAGCAATCCACACTGAAAATAAGTAAAACGGATGTAGCAACTCCATAGCTCTAGGATAAAGGTGAGTTTTAACAATGGAAGGCACCAGAAGGGAGAAACAGGACAGAAACCAAAGGGTAGGGCTGAGGAAGAGGGGGAGGGGCAAAGAGAGGTTCTGCCTGCAATCATCCTCCCTCTGGCCTAGGGTTAAATCAATGAGCATTAATCACTAAATACTAGTAAGCACTAAGGGAGAAAATCCCTGCTCCTGTAAATAATCTGTGAACAGAAGAGTTGAGAGCAGGTGAGGGGGATTTGCTGACCCTAGGATGATGGAAGGATGAGTTCTCCCAAATGGAGCTCCCTTAGTTTATTGGAGCAGAGAACAGAAATGGAAATGATCAGAGACAGTGCTGGGACTTGAGCTCAAATATACTGGATGCCAATCCCAAGCCCAGATCCATTCCCCCAAGGAACCATGACCCTGAATCTGATGTAGAAGAGAAAGGCTCAGGTCCTGACTCCAGCTTCCCAACCTTCATCCTTCCCCTGGTAGCCAAAGATACCAGCCCTAAGTCAGGGTTCTGATGTGAATACACAGAGAGGCAAGTACATCCAATTCCCTAAACTTAGGGGCAGAGTCAGAAACTGAGGCCTGGTTTATTGGAGAGTCACAAGCAACGAGCAAGTTGAACAGATCTTTTTTTCCCTATTGTCACCACTCCCTTCTCCATGCTCTTTCCTTCCTCCCTGCACTCTGGTCTGTAGTAACTCTGGGGGCTCAGGGCTGTAGCCCACGTCCAGTGTGGTAGTGAAAACATTTTGTGCCATCAGGGCCATGGGGTAGATGACTCACACTGAGCCTGGGCAGGGGCAGAACAGGGCTGGGACTCCAAGACCAAGAAGGTGTCATGGGAGTAAGGGGCCCAACAGGGGAGGAGGTGAGAGAGCTGGTTTGGACCCCTTAAGCTTTGAGCTGGTACAGTGGGCCAGAGTGGTGCTGTCTTCCTCTATCCCAGTCCCATTCCATAGATGGCTTCTTTTGGCCAGCCTCACCACATGGAAGCTTCTGGGGTCTTCCTGCAAGGTGATAAAGGCCTGGCCAGCAGCCTCCCCACTCTCAAACTGGACCAGGGATGATGGAGAATCTCAGGATGGCTGGCTGTTTAGGCCAGCACATCTGCGGGGAGCTTCTTGCCTGACCAAATGACATGAACGGAGGTGAGGGCCCCAAAGGGGCCAAAGAGGCTGCTAACAGCTGCCAGGAAACCTGCCAGCTGAGTGGTTCCTGATACATGAGCCTCCCTGGGGAACCCAGGCTCCGGCTTCTCCCATACCAGAAGCAAGTTGGTGTGTGAGAGACCCAAGAGCCAGTCGGGGATGGGGATCCTTCGACAAACTTTGGTGCCCTCCTGATTCACCTCCAGCAGGGCTGAGGGGCGCAGGGCATAGCATGTTAGGCACCAATCACGTGTTAGATGCTTCACCTGGGGAAGCAAGGACAAGGGATCTGTACTGCCAGGACAGAGACTCAGGCTAAGGCCCCTGCGATGAGACCAAGGGAAAGAAGATCCCCCTTCCCCCTCCCATCCCAAAGCAGGTATTTTCCAGATTGGCAGGGCAGTCCTCCCCCAACAATTCCACCGCCCTCCAATCCCAGCTTGGCATCCCCTTCCCAGTTTCCCAGCCCTTGTTGTCTATACTAGAGCCCCACCCCCATAACATCAAGGAAGGATGGAATTTAGACTAGAAGCCCTGCTTAGAACAAGGAGATTCAGAGTACATGGAATTCAGAAAGGGGCTGAGGTGATCTAGGCTGCTGACCTGAGAATCTCAAAGTCACTCCAAGCAGGACCTGAGGAACTCTGCCCTTGGCCTCTGGGATAAAATATACTCTACTCTGCTTAGCCTTTAAACATGTGCCTCTTCCTCCTGTTTTCCACCTCTACCTACCTAGGCTTCCCAAACAGGAGACTGCATCTCTTACCTCTCTGGCCAGCTGCTCCCCATTCCCGAGAGGCTTTTCCCCTCAATCTATTAAAATCCTGAATTCCTTTTAAAGTTTAGCTCAAGTGGTACATCTTAAGGCCAATCTCCTCTTCTCTCCATCCCACCCCTCGGCCCCCAGGGCCTTACAAAGCTTATTTTTACTCAATGGGGGATTTTTTTTCCCTCCCCCTCAGTAGAATGTTGGCTCCTTGAGTGCAAGGACTGGTTTTTTTTTGTATCCCCATCCCCTAACAGAGCTTGGCCTACAGCTGGTACAATGCAGTTAAGGCAGAGGCCCATCAGCCCTGTCCAGAGGGAGTGCTGGAGGAAGAAAGGAGGGAGGGACCTTCTTGAAGGAAGTAAGGAGCTTGATACTGATGAAGCCTAGCTTGCTTTTCTGCACGTGCTTCAGGAGGAAGGCATCCTGGGCCAGATTCTCTTTGGAGAAGTAGGTCTCCACTTGGGCTGTGATGTTCTGCATGAGTTGGGGGTCAGGGACCCCACTGGGCCAGATCAGGGCCTCTGCCAACAGGAAGTCACCCAACTTACAGCTCCTGTAGGGTGGGGACAGGAGTGATAGGCCTAGTTTGCTGATTCCTAAAGGCCTTCAGACCCAGGTGCTTATTGACTGAGTTACTAAGCATTTGGGCTAACCTCGGTGGAGTCAGTGAGGGCACTGGAGAGGTCTTCATTCTGTGACTTTACCAATTGCCAATTAGCCCAGAATCAGGGTGGGCTTGTAGGTCCAGAGGGAAGGCTACAGTAAGGCTGGATTTCTACCATGAGGCAGTTAGGCATTGTAATGGACAGCAATGGACTTGAAAAGCAAGAAGCCAGATTTCAACCTTACCTGACTACCTTACTAGCTGGGTAACCCTAGGCAACTCAGATACTGTTTCTCAGCCTCAAGGTTCTTATCTGTAGGGTGGTCCTGGGACTCATGTGAGGTAACATTTGTGAAGTACTTTGCAGACCTTAAATCACTGTGTGAATGATACCTATTAGAATTTCAGACCAGAGAGAGAGACAGAGAGAGAAAGAGACACAGAGAGAGAGAGAGAGACAGAAAGACACAGAGAGAGAGACAGGGAGACAGTGGAGAGAGAGAGACATAGAGACAGAGAGAGAGAGAGAGAGAGACACATAGAGATAGAGAGACAGAGAGAGAGGCAGACACACATGTAGGGGCAGGCAGACACACACACAGGCAGGCAGACTGTAGCAGCAAGCACCCCAAGCGCGTCCTCAGGGTTTGCTGCCCATACAGGTTCTTGGATCTGCTTTGTTAAAGGAAAGCAACTCAAAATGGGTTAACAAGCTTACTTTAATCAGTCAGACATATATCCTTTACCTTGTTCAGGAGAAAAGGTCAGCACCCTGAACCTCAAAGTATACAGGCATAATTATCAAGACAGAAACATCAAGTAGACAGATTTCCAAACTGTCCAACCATTACAACCATACCCAGTCAACATCTGGGTTTCCACATTCTGGGTTTTTCAAAGCCGGGGGACTCTCAACAACAGCTTCCCAGAATTCAGATCAAATCACAGAACACTTCTCAAAGTGAGTCCCAAAACAAAGCTACACATCAGGGCTTATATAGCCTTCTCCTGGCTCAGAAAATGTAACAACCTTATTGACTCACTGGCCAATCAAGAAGTATCTACTGAAAAACAAGCCTCTCACCCCAGACTCCAGGTGCACTTTAGCCTAGGGGCAGGGAAGATCTTTAAAATTTACATTCTCATTACACAGACACACACAGAGGAGCAGGCAGACACACAAAGACATGGGCAGGCAGACACACACACAGGGACAGGCAGACACACACACAGAGTCAGGCAGACACACAGAGGGGCAGGCAGACACACACAGAGGCAGGCAGACACACACACAGGCAGGCAGACACAAACACACATGGGCAGGCAGAAACACAAACACATGGGCAGGCAGACACACACATACACAGAGGCAGGCAGACACACACACAGAGGCAGGCAGACACACACAGGGGCAGGCAGACACACACAGGGGCAGGCAGACACACAGGGGCAGGCAGACACACACAGAGGCAGATGGAGAAGGCCTAGTAGAGTATCATTGAGAAGGTGGCTGGAAGTTAGGGCCTAGAAAAACATCCAGCCCCCCATGATCCAAGCTCACCCTCTTTATGACCTATTGTTTGGCACCATGAAGAGGGAAGTGTAGGACTAACCATCGTGTGGGGAACTACAGATGACAGACCCATTCTGCTGACCCAGATGAATACCTTAATCTCAGAGAATTGCCTAGGGGACTGGTCAGGTGCCTGGTCCAGCTCCCCAGAGCCAATGCTGCTTGAAGTAGATTTGAACCTGGGTCTTCCTAACTCCCACATTGGCTTTCTGTCCACTCTACTAGATTGCCTGGGGCAGGGGGAGCCACAATCTCTCTTCCATAGTTCACAAGACCTGTCCCTGGGGGAAAGGGGGCACACCATCAGGGAGGGAGCAAAGGAGGGACACCCAAAGCCCTGCACTCCTCAAGTAAAACCTACAGATGGAACCAAGAACACTTACCCTTTGAGGGTCTTGTCCCCAGGCCTGAGCTGCTGCGGGGGTGGCAGGGCATAGCAGATACTCTGGACTTCAGTGACACAGCCCTTGTTGTGGTGGGAGGGAGGTTGGGACCTTGGGCAGAGTTGGGGCCCTGCAGACGCCATGATGCCACACCTGGAAGGGCAACTGGAGAAGAAGAAAGGAGGAGACCAGGCAGAACAGCATGGAGAGAGCCCAGAATTGGA
>NW_027185754.1:27177409-27433552 GCF_028583685.1 Petaurus breviceps papuanus | reverse complement strand
GGGGGGATGATGGAAGGGAGGGCAGGCTGGGGGGGAGGGAAGTTGGAAGCACCCACTTTTGAAAAGGGATGGGATCAAAGTATAGAATAGAACAAGTGGGAGGTGGGATAGGAGGGAAGGAAATATAGTCCTTCTTTTACAATATATCTACCATGTTATTGTTTTGCATTAGCCACACATGTACAACCTATACTGAACTGCTTATCTTCCCAGTAAGGGTGGGTGACAAGGAAGGGAATGAATCTGGAATTGAAAGTTTTAAAATCAAATATTCAAATACATATGTGTGTGTGTGCATATATATATATATATATACTATTATTAATACCATCTTACACGTAATTGGGAAATAAGATTTATAGGCACTGAGGCATAGAGATCCACTGGAAAAGTTGAAAGGGATATGGGAGAAAATATGGGAGAGAGCAGATTGGAGGAGGGGATATCCTGTGGGACTGACTGCTATTTTGGGGCGGTGGGTAGGGGAAAAATGGGGAGAAAATTTGTAACTCAAAATCTGGCGGAAATGAATGATGTAAATGAAAAGTTAATAAAGCATTAAAAAAATAAAAATAAATTTAAAAAAAAGAATGCCTCCTAAGGAAATCTATTCATTTATTCATTACTCAACAAACTTTTATTTTTACAATGAACTATGTAAAAGGGACTATAGTAGACACTATAGGAAATACAAAGATAAATAAGACAGTTTCTGATATGAAGAAATATACAAAAACTATGTCAGGGAAGATGATATATGTACATAGATGATATATGTACTGAGAACTAAAATTTATGCATTTCCCCAAGTATATGGCCAGGGGGTGGGAGAAATATTATTCCTCCATCCCTTAGATATTTCAGGAGGTAATTCCAGACAAAATTAAATAACATTTCCCAGATACCCAAGGTTTGAGGAAGGATACAGGTAACTGACATGGAATGAAATACTCCTGGGGAAAGGAAGGAATTCCCCTAAGCCTCTAGATCAGTGGACATGCTGATTTATAAGGAAAAGAGACAATATCAAAACACTATAATCCATTTTAAGACATCAAGGAATTGGGGAGAGATATCTACTTGTAAAGTATAAGGGAAGATATTTCCTCTAGATTATAAGTTTTTAAGCTTTTTTGTGTTATGTATCCCTTCAGAAGTCTGATAAAGTCTATGGACACCTGCAAAGAATAATGTTTGTTGCTTATGTCTATAACTGAAAGTAATGTTAAATCTCAGTTAAAGGTGATGAAATTAAAGATGTAATTTTTTCCCATCTAAGTTCACAAAACCCCCTGAAATCTTTCCATGAATTCCCTGGGGTTCTGTGAATTCTAGTTTTAAAACCCCTGTTTTAGACTTATGACTTACATGTCAGGTTAGGATCTCTGGGAACATAATCCAAGGGAAGACTTTAAAAACAGCTGAATTTGAGCAATGACGAAAACTGGCAGCCCAGAGAAGAGCTGATCTTTGAGAGAACATCACTATCTTCTGTAGTATTATCCTAAGCTAAATTTGCACATCATCAACTAATTGACTTTGGCATGTCTCAAACTGAATATCTGATAGGCATCTTAAACTTAGCATGTTCAAAACAGAACTCATTCTATTTCCCCTGAAAATCCTCTTTCCCTCTCAACTTCTCCACTATTGTCAAATTACCCAAGTTGACAACCTCACTGTCATCTTTCACTCTTCTTTCTCATTCACCTCACATATCCAGTCTGTGGCCAAATCCTATCATTTCTTCCTTTACAATATTTCCTGAATATGCCCCCTTCTCTCAATTCATATCACCATCTCCCTATTCAGGCCTTCATCACTTGACACCCACACAATTTTAAGAGTGAAATAGGCCTAGCAATAAGGTGCACTGGCTTCCTACCTTGTCTCTCTTGACTCCGATTCATCTTCCACATCACTTCCAAAATGATCTTCCTAAAAAATAGAGGCCTGACACTGTCACCCCCTTACCTTCAAGATAAAATACAAAATCCTATGATTGGTATCAAAGGCTCTTCATGACCTCATCCCTTGTTCCTTTCCTGGCATTTTTACACTTTAGCCTCACACATGTTCTCTAGGATGTAGGTACACAGGCCTGGTCTTCACACATGACACTCCAGCCTCGGTTTCCACGCCTTTGCACTGGCTACCCTCTATGCCTGAAGCGCTCTCTCTCTCTCTCTCTCTCTCTCTCTCTCTCTCTCTCTCTTTCTCTGACTGTCTGTCTGTCTGTCTCTCCCCCCTTCCCTCCCTCCTTCCCTCCTTTCCTAACTCACTTCCTTCAAGTTTCAGCTCAAGTCCTACCTTCTGCAAGAGGTCCAGTTACAAATGATACTCTCTCATTACCTAGCATTGTCAAAAGTGCTGGAGTTAGGAAGAACTGAGTTCAAATTCTGCCTCAAACACTTACTAGCTTTGTGACCCTAGGCAAGTCATCTTGATTTTCTCATCTACAGAACAGGTGGGGTAGGGGTGGATGTAATAATAGCACTTAGTTTCCAGGGTTTGTAGATCTTGTGTGTATCTATTTATTTATTGTTGTCATTCCCACTGGAATGTGAGCTCCCTGAGAACAAAGACTGTTTATCTTCATCTGTATCTCCATCACTCAGCACAGTAACTTAATGAAAGTTTTCTGGTTGTTTGCTTACAAGATTACTTTTGACTCCTATTAAGCGAATACTGCATATGTCCACTAAACTCCCTGGATCTTTTTCAGATAAACTTCTGTCTAATTATGCCTCCCTCATCTTGTACTTGTGAAGCTGATTCTTTGATACCCAAGTTATAGCAGTATGGGTAACCTTATTGAAATGCTGCATACAAAGCTTTTGCATAATGTTCTAGCCTTTTGAGACCCTTCTGAATCCTGGCTCTGTCAGCTAACAGGTTAATCACAACCCTCTTAGCTGTGTATTTCATACATATATTTGATAAGCATGCTATCTAGTCACTTAATCCTAGACACTGATAAAAATAATAAAACAACATAGGGGCCAAGTAGAGTCAGTTGGTTAATCAGCAAGCATTTATTAAACTTAGTGCTGCATAGACAGAGAGGAGAAAACAGGGTCCCTACCCTCAAGGTGTTTACTTTCGAATGGGAGAGACAACATGTAAGAAAAAAAAGTCCATACAGAGTAGGTGAAAGGTGATCTTGGAGGGGGACACACTAGCAAATAAGGAAGACCTGGAGGGGCCTCCTAAAGAGGATGAGATTTGGGGGCTAAACTTGACAAAAATGTAGAAGGTGAGAAGGTAAAGTGGAGGAGAGGAGACAGAGCTTTCTAAGAATCGAGCACAAGCAGTGCATGAAGATGTAAGATGGGGGCGGCTAGTTGGTGCAGTGAATAGAGCACCAGCCCTGGAGTCAGGAGGACCCAAGTTCAAATCTGGCCTCAGACACTTGTCACACTTACTAGCCATGTGACTTTGGGCAAGTCACTTAACCCCAATTGCCCTCCAAAAAGAAAAAAAAAAGATGGAGGATTGAATATCACCTACCAGGAATAGTAAGTATACCAATGTACTTGAATCATACATTGCATAAAAAGGAGTAAACTATAACAAGACCAGAAAAGGAAATAGCCATCCTATGAAGAGTTTAAAATGATAAGAGGGAGGAATTTACATTTGATCCATTGGGATCAAGTATTAGAATGTATGTTAGAAAAATGACTTGGCACCTGAGGGGGTGATATCTTGGAGTACGCAGAGATTTGAGGCAGGGAGACCAATTAAAAAACTGCTGCAATAGTGCAGGTGACAGGTAACGAAGGCCTGAATTTAGGTGCTGGCTGTGTGAGTAGAGAGAAAGATGGAAGCTACTCTGAGAGGGGAAGAAGGTACAATAAGAGATACTATGAAGTAAATGAGAGCAAGGAGTATATAATACTGAGTTTGCAACCCTAAGGGACTGAGAGAATCTCAGTGGTCCCCTTTATACTCATAGGAAAATACAGAAGTGTGTCCATGGGGAGAATTTAAAGAGTTCTGTTTTGGACATGTTGAGTTTGAGGTGTCTACCTGAAATCCAGATAGAGATATCTAAGAGGCAATTGGTGAATGTAAGAATATATGGTGCAGGATGGAAAGTAGTTCTAGATGTGACAACCATGTAAAAAGAGATGATAACTGATCCAATGGGAGATCTCCAAGTAAGAGTACACAATGTAAAGAGAATAATCTCCAGTGGAACTATACTACTGATCCCCTTCCAAGCTGATATTGAAACAGTAGTTAATAACTAGCTTTCTGGGTCTGGCTATTCAGCCAGTTCAGAATGCACTTAACTGTAGTACCATTCAACTCAAATTTCTCCATTTTATCCCAAAAGAACAGCATTAGAAACTTTTTCAAATGATTTACTAAAATCTAATTATCTACAGAACTCCCCTGATCAGTTACCAGTCTAACAATTCTATCAAGAAAAAAAAAAAAAAGAAAAAGTTAATCTAGTGTGATCTATTCTTGACAAAGCCATGCATTTACCCACTGATAATAAATTTGCCTTCTGGGGAGAAACCTAACAAGACTTTTCCCTTCTTCTCCTCATGGAAATTCCAACACTCTTAGTTTGAAGCCTGGGATCCTAAACAACCTAAGTCTTCATTTCTTTAGTGGGGTTCAATGAAAAAAGCAGTGGACAAAGAGTCAACAGAAATTCCTGTTCTAGTTCTACTGTGAGTTCTCTAGAACCCAAAACATGTCACATGACTTTTCTGGGACTTTAGTTTCTTTGTCTGTAAAGTAGGGACAATAACATCCATCGGATAATTGGGAGAAGTGCTCTGTAAACCTTAAAAGCTAGATAGCTTTAAGTGACTGTTATTATTGATATTTTTTTCCATTAAACATCCCATATTTCCTTCAAGTATTCTTCAATGACGAGATTTTTAGTGCTTTGTCACCTCCATCTTCATTTAGCTACTCTGACAAACTTCATATTGTCAGTGTTTCTCTAAACTGTATTGCCCCAAAACTGGACACAATATGACTGCATCCTGCCACCTCCAAGGAAATCAGGGCCCTTATGCTAACTAAACTGTACAACTTGGGATAATAAATGATGTGAGATGAAATATCCATGACAGAGAAAGTGAACAGCCCTCTATCATTAACATTTGTTTGACATTGAAACATGCTACTATAAAATTTAAGTAGCTTATCAAAATTGACTGATAAGCAACTTAACTTTTTACTTATATGACAGTATTATCACTTATTCTAATAGGTTTCAATCAACTCTGGCAGCTGCACACTGGTTATTATGATGGTTGCCACTTTAAAAAGCATTTAGTTCAGCAGAGCAATGTAAACATTCAAGAGGGATTAGGCACCAGATAAGTTTCTCCATTCCCTTTCTGCTAAACAAACCTCAGCAGAGTTAAAAAGCTATTATGACCCTCTGGAGAAAGCCTCTCTAAAGGAGACTCCCCATAAAGATTAGAGGAGTCTTTGTAAACAAGACCAAAGGAGGGGTACCAGGAATAAGATCCAAACCCCAAAAGACTGGGAAAAAAGCAAAGAAAAAAAGAGGCATGCCTACTTTCATAGAAAACAGGGTCTCAACAATGCTATAGTATATTGCAAATCAAAAAAACTGGGTTCAAGTCCCAGCTCTACCAATTACTAGTTAAGTGATCCTAGATAAGTTAATTTTTCTCAAATGACTTCAATTTCTTCATCTGCATAATGGAGAGAAAAATTCACAGACTACCTTGCAGGGTAGTCAGGAGAAAATATTATTATCATCACAAAAAATGTTAGCTATAACTAATAACAGTAAGTACTGAAAGATGAAAACCCTTAAAATATATTTTTTAAGCAATTGGGGTTAAGTAACTTGCTCAAGGTTACACGGCCAGTTATTTCTGGGTGGGCGCTAAGTATCTGAGCCCGGATTCGATCCTAGGTCATCCCGACTCTGGGGCTGGTGCTCTTACTCACTGAGCCACCTGGCCTTCCCCCTTTAAATATTTTAGAGAAGATTCATGAAATAATGCGGTGACTGGTTTGATTCTCTTTCAATAATGTCTTAAAGATAAGTAAAATCACTTTGTCCCTCTGGACCTCAGTTTCTTCATGTTTATGATGAGCTAGGCTAAAAGCTTTTAAGGACCCTTATAGCTCTAAAAGTTCATGTTCTAAGTTCTCTTCTATCACTCTCATTCCATGCTCTATGTCCCAGCAGACTGTCTCCTTCATTTTTGACACTCAATAATTTAAGGTCCCTTCTAATTTCTGAAACTCAATTTTCCATTTGCTATAATCCTTGTAAAGTATACTTTCCATCTGATCTAACGAAATCAACTCCCTTTTCCATGAAATTTAGAATCATAAACTAAGATAAAGGTTTATTAACTTCTTTAGGACCTGGCCAATAATTTTTTCTTAAGGGCATTTGATTTCACCAGTTGCCTGATCTAAAAGCTCCTCACACTTCCCCTCATGCATTGACTGATGGCTATCTAGTGAGGGCAGTGTGGCTGTGTCCCCCTTCAAAGACCTCCTGTTTTTCCTTGCTGGGAGGCCAGGGATCACAGCTGAACTCTATCTTGCTTGGGAGCTAAGAGAGTTTCCTGTACAGCTTCATTAAACCAGACTGGTCAGCGCGGTGGGGGTTTCCTCTGTCACAGGTGAGAATATTGAAACCCCAACTCCACTTCAAGTATGTCTGTCATCATCTAGTAAACAGGGCTTCCCCATATAGGGAAGTGAAACAAATACTTATTTATGTTTCTACTTCCTTGATGTCTAAAAGAATAAACTGTAGGTTGAGTAAAGTTCAAACTCCTTAGTATTCAAGGTCCCTCTTTACTTCCCCACAATGAACGCCCCTCTCCAGATCATATCATACCCTTTTTGCTCCAGGCTTATTCTGACTATTCATTTATATCTCCTGAACATCAACTCTCAACTGTTGAATTCTGACTTGTCCTTTAAAGCTCTATTCCAGTCTCCCATCTTCCAAGATGCCTGCCCAGAACCCTGCCCAGCCAGGAAAAGCTCTTTAACAGAGTATCCTCCTTCTCCCCTGATGCCAAAATATTCTCACCCTACTCATCTCCATCTCTTGGATCTGCTAGGGCCCCTCAAGGCTCACCTCAGGTGTTACTTTCTTTAAGAGGCCTTTCCTGATTCTTCTTTGTTGTTAGCATAGTGCCTCCCTAGTCCCCCTCCCCCATCAATCACTGTGTGATTTTTTTTTTTAATATATCCTATACTTTTGTGAAGATGTCATATTTCCTTAGCACAGTGGTTCTCAAACTGCAGTCCACGGAGTAAACTTGGGAGTTTGAGAGTCTCCAACACCCTTTTACTGGGTCTATAAGGTTAAAACTATTTTCATAATAATATTTAAATTTCTAATAAGGTAAATATAAACATATATGCATGTATATAAATACAAATACATACATGTATACATAAATATGTGTGCATGTGTGTTTTTGTATATGTGTGTATGTGTGTATCTATATATTCTTCTATACCCAACATAAATGAAAGCTCTTTGAGGTCCTCTATAATTTTTAAGAGTGTAAGAGAACCTTGAGAGTAAGAAGTTTGAGAACTTGTACTGTAGAATGTGAGCTCCTTTTTCATTTGTATTCATACTGTCCAGCACATAATAGATATTTAATAAATGTTTACTGATTGGTTTATGCCTGAGTTTAAAAAGAAAGGCTGTGTGGACTAATGGAAAGAGCTCTGTACTTGGAATCAGAATTTTGGTTCAAGTCCCAGCTCCTCCACTTAACCATATGAGCCAAAGCTAGTCACTTTTGTCTGTCTCAGAGTGCCTTAAGTTTCTTTACCCCTAAAATAGAGGTGACAATCCTTGCATCACATCAAAAGATGTCTGTAGGGGTTGAGAAAATTGTAAAGTAGTATGGAAATGTGATCTCATATTATTTTATGGAAGAGCACCAAACCTAGAGTCACAGGACCTGAGTTTGAATCTCGGCTTTGCAAAGCATTGTATCTATGTGACCTTGGGTGAGTCACTTAAACTTCTCAGAGTCTCAGATTCCTCATCTGGAAAATCAGTGCAACAATGTCTGAGGTCACTTCCGGCTCTGGGTGCATAATTCTATCATCCTTTAACCTATGAAATGACGCTGGCCAGAGCAATGCTGTACATAGTAAGTCTGTAATGTACAATATTGTGTTTTAGCATCAATTATCACATTTGAACCCCAGAGCCAGAGTATGTAAATTTCAGCTCTGCTATGTAACCTTGGCTTCTCCATTTACAAAATGAGGGGTTAGGAATAAATGGCCTCTGAGATCCCTCCCAACTTTTTAACTATAATCTTACTATAATTTAGTGCAGATAAATACCCTGTGTGTACCACAGTGGGAAAATGTAGTCTTAAACCTTTTGCATTTGTGTAAATCTACAAAATGGAATTACTTTTGAATATTTGGAAACAAGATTCTTTCCCCCTTCTTGATGATGATTCAATAATTAGGTTTTGTTTTCTTTTTTCCTAAAAGAGAGACGTTTTGTCTTCTTCCTTTATATAAAATTATTACAATGATTGAAGATTACTCAGTAGGAAAGCAGGAAGACACTTTCCTGGTATCACTAGTGAAGTGGTGGTAACATAATATCTTTGTAGTAATGACACCTCCACAGACAATTTACTGTAATTCTCAGGTATTTTCTATGAAGCCTAGAGGACAGGCCTTTCATCAACTTAGAGAGTGAGTTTGTGAAGCTGCCTCTACCTGCATTTATAGCCCTTCAAGCTCCCTCCAATTCAGAACACCTTACTTTTTGCTTTAAATTACTTCTGTAATATAATGTAATGGGTTAGTGAGGTGCTAAAGCTAAGTTTAGTTTCAGTTAAGATTTCATAGACTAGGGGGAAAAGGACACTATTTCAACAGAGAAAGGGGACAAAGGAATGGAAATGGTTGCCCAGGAAGACCAAATGAATATCAGGTACTGATGCATGCTAACTAAATCAAACTAATATAGCCACAGATGGAAAAAAAAAATCTCCATTTTAGAGACAGGGAAATGGAGGTAAAGAGGTAATGTGAATTGCTCTGAATCATAGAGACAAAATGGAAATCTGAATTTGTGAGACATTAGGCAAATAAGAATAAGAGGTCAAGGGAACAGTCTTTCTCCTTGTTCTGGATACCTAATACAGCCTAAGACTGAATCAGCTTTTGGGGTTTTCATATCACAATGATAATTCATAAGTTTATAGTCTATTAAAAATCTCAGATGAGGAGTGAGGAATATGTGGCCTCGAGACCACCTGTGGCACTCTAGGTCCTCAAGAGCAGTCCTATGACTGAACCCAAACTTCATGAAACAAATCTTCTTAATAAAAGTATTTGTTCTATAAAACTTGGACTCAATCAAAAGACCTCACCCAAGGACCCAGAAGGCCACATGTGGCCTTCAGGCTGGCCATGGGTTCCCTACCTGTCTCAGATAATTCTCAGATGAATTCCCATCTGGTTATACCACTTGCAAACTGTACTTTAAAATTTTTTAAAATTTAGATTATAGAAACCCCCAAAAGACCATTTCAATACACATAGTATAATATAAAAAGGGAATTTTCTGTGCCTCTATGAATCTATTTCATGTTGCTTTTCCCCCTATAATGTATACTTGGGAAGTTGTCTTTTTTAAGAAGAGATGATTAGACTAAATGATCTCTAAGATCTTCCTACACGACTAATTCAGTATTCTAAGGTTCCTTCTAAATCAAACATTCCATGCTCTTTGCACTACAATCTTCTGTCATATGCTAACATTTTATATTCTATAGTCCTAACTAGTTCTTAAATGAACTTTAGAAGACAGAAGGATAGGTTTAATATTCTATGTTCTAAGGTCACATCTAGCTTCAACATTATATATGAAGTTTTAGGACTATGATTTGAAGTTCCCACTTTTAAATTCCAATTACAAACTAGAATCTCTCAAAAGACATTAAATGGAGTATCCTTTAGCTTTAACTATTCTGAGCAATGCGACTCTGGATGGCTCCCAATGGTTCAGTATATTTTCTTACTTCTGAACTCCAGGGATATTAGTGATGTGTCAGCTCTTTATTGCTTTAGAAATTAGTTTACATGTTGTATTCAAAAACACAAAATGTAAATAGTTCAATCTAAGCTGGAGTGTTCAATTCCTAGATTTTAATCACATATGAGAGAGCAAAGGTATTTTTTAAAGCTTCAAGATCCAATGTCTCTTCCCCTGAAGAGATAATTTTTAAAAGAAACTTTTTTGTAATAACAGCTTCTCATATTTACATAAGGCATTCCACACCTCTCCCTCCCTTGTTGCTTGCAACAAATCTGTATTGTGAACCCAAATTTATAGACAAAGAAATAAAAGTTTAGAAGTGACTTGTCCAAGGTGACAAGTAATAGAATCATAAAACTTTGTATCTGAAACAGACTTTTAGGGATGGGAGGAACCTTAGAACATAAATGTGAAACACTAAAGGTGATCTGGAGATCAAATAATCCAATCCTCTCATTTTAAAAACGAGAAAACTAAAGTCCAGGAAATTGACTTGTACAGAGTGCTACTTGTTAGGGGAAAAAAGTGCTCTCTCTCCAGTATACCCTGCTGTCTCTCATATTGTTATAAAAATTATTATATATGTCAGAGATTCTAATAATAGATGAAGAATTCATTATTTTTCTATTTTAAAAAAACAAGTTAGTATTAAACTAGTAAAATTATTAAAGGACTTTTGCTTTCTAAGAGTACTCCCCATTTCAACTTATTTCTACCCCACAATTCCTTCTTAGGTATTGTAAATGCCAAATGCACCTCTGTATGTGTCTAGCTATATCATAAAGCCACTTATACTACCTATATCAATGAACTTCCTTGATGACTTTTTTTAGAAGCTTCCTTCCCACTCTGAAATCCATCTATTTAATTCCCTAATAGGTACTGAGCAACACAAAAAACACACACAATTTAAAGTATTTAAAGTAATAATTTATATTTCGTAAGGCAAGTGAATTAAAGAGAAAGAAACTGGGGGAAAAAAAGGGATTCTAGTAGAACTTAGCTGTCATCTAGTACGCTCCTCTCATTTTACCAAAATGGAAACTGAGGTCCTTTGAAGTTGTGGCCTGCCCAAGATCACACAGGTAATAAATAAGTAGCAGAGTAAGAATTTGTATATAGGCTGTCTGATTCCAAACCCATTGTTCTTTCCCCCACACAACAGTGTCCCTAGAGCAGGGGTTCTTTATTTTTTCTTACACTAGGGACTCTTTGGCAACCTGGGCAAGCCTATGGATTCCCTCTCAGAATAATGTTTTAAATATATAAAGTACATAGGATTCTGAAGGAAACCAATTAAATTGAAATAGAGATGTAACTTATTCCATTCCTATATCACGGACAGTCTGAAATGAATCCAGGTTAAAAACCCCTGGCCAAGACTTTCCATCTTTCTAAACAAGGCATTTCTACTTTTATATTCTATCACATAAAAAATCAGGATGTACATTTTGTAGTGGAAGGCTGGGGGCAACACACTGGAGGATTCAATGATTTTATTGTAAACCTTTCTATACACTAATGACTAGTGATACATAGGTTGACAAAATGGCTTTTAGAAGGGATTTAGCAACAATATGGCCACCATACACTGAATTCAATTTAAGAATGCAGAATTAAAGTTAGTTTAATGTCTACCTGATACAGTAAGAAAACATTTAAATAAGACAGAGGACTGAACACTGGGAGTCAAGATAGAGAATCTAATTTATTTCCTATCTGTAGCAACTCCCAAGAACCCTGAACTTGAATTTATAGTGCAAATACTCTATCCCACATGCACAGCTAGTAGCACTATTGGGAATTTATGGCTTATTACTGGCTCATATTTAATTTGTAACCAAACACTTCCCTTTCCTCTTGGCTACCTTAGAACTTCTGATTAACTCTTGTTTTCATAGGTCAGAGGTTAAATGAAGGAAGGGAAACACTGCAGGGTGAGATTGCCCAGAGCACCAAATTCAAAAACGACCTCTAGCATGGAGCATGATAGTCTCAGGATGGTTGGAGACAGCTGATATTCAAAGGCTCCACAGTGGTATAAATAAAACAACAATGACTAGAAAGATACAAAGAAAGCAGGGTCAGGAGAAGTGAGGGCAAAATAAAAAATCCTGGACTGGGATTCAAGTTCCAGGTGCTGTCACTTGCTGGTTGTTGCCCTTTAGTAAAGTAATTTCCCCCTTTCTGGCCATTATTTTCTTCATATGTAACATGGGAATACTACTACTTGCATTATATGTGCCCCAGGGCTACAGTGAACACAAAAATAATTAATATATGGAATGAGCTTTATAATTGAAAAATATCACTGAAATGCAAACTTATTAAAAGATTATTTTTATTATAACCTATTACCCTGATTCATAGTTCTAACAATAAAAAATATTTATTAAACCTACTATGTATATTATGAGAACTCTACTGAAAGATTGCAACTCTTCTTCCTCTTCTTTTTTTTTTTTTTTTTGCAGAGAGGAAGACAAGGCAACTGGGGTTATGTGACTTGCCTACAGTCACATAGCTAGTAAGTGAGGCCACATCTGAACCTGAACTCAGGTCCTCCTGACTCCAGGGCTTGTGCTCTATTCACTGTATCACCTAGCTGCCCCTTTTCTTCCTCTAAAAGGACGTTTTTCATTCTGTAATATGACCTAAATTTTTTCCTCTGTTGATGGTCAAACATCTGGTGATGATTCTCTTTAAATAAACCAGGTTGGTCTTCAGATATCAAAGACATATGGTCCATACTTGAAGCCTTTCCAGACTGGTAGAACCTGCCACAGTTAGTACTCTACTAGCAGGTTTGAAAAAGGTTCCATAACCTTACAAGGCATAACAGAAGGATTCCAGTGGAAGGTCATTTATACCTTCAGTAAAATTACAAAGATATGTTTCTCAAAGGCTTCTTTATGAAATTAAGAATACTCTGAGAAGGTAAAAGCAACATCCATTGTGACCAGGTGATTCTCTGCTGCCTCCCCTCTGATGGGGAAGGGCAGAGGGAGAAAGAGTTAGCATATATACCACACTTTTCCTTCTTTTATAGAAAACCTGCAACTTAACCACAATTGGCTAAAGACCATACAATTTTTGTTCATATAAAAGTAAAGTAAACAGAGGTATAAAGTTAACTTTTTCCAAGATGGATAAGATCTAGCAAAGTTTTCCTGCAAAATTTAAGGTAGCTGAATAGATGCAAAATGAAGTAAATAGAAGCAAGAAAATTTACACAATGACCAGAACACAACAGAAGCTAAATGCCTTGAATTTGTAATGACCACACTCAGTCCCAAAGAAGAAATATCAGAATATATGTCCTCCTGCTTCTTTGTATATATAGGGTACTTGGGTAAAAAACACTGCATGCAACACAAAAATTTTTCCAATGTTGGTTAGTTTTGTGGAACATTTTTTCTTCTTTTTTATTATAAGGTATGGCTCTCTGGGACAGGCTGGGGAGGATACAAAGCAAAATGTAGGTGATATTAAAGATAAAAGATATCACCAAACTTATTTTTATAACTGGTAAGGGATTGCTATAGTAGCTCATCAGAAAGATTGAGGAATCATCAAATATGGGCTCCTTCCTGACTCTGTCAGTAATCTAAGATAGGAATGAGGGCATATCAAAATGGAAATCAAAGAACTGTCCTTTCAGAATAGTAAGGGACCTCAGTGAAAATCTAGTCCAATGCACATCTAAAAGAGAATTCTTTCTACAGAATTCCCAATAAGTGACCATCTTGTCTTTGCTTGAAGACCACCAATTCTGCCACCAAAATAAGGTGGCTTCCTCCATTCTTTGATAACTCTAGTTATCAGGAAGTTTTTCCTTATATCAAGCCCAAATTTGCTTCTCTTACGACTTCTACTTGACTCCTGGATCTGTCTTTTGGGGTGAAATAGAATTAAGTATAATTCTTCTTTCAGATAGACAGATATAACTTTTTATTAAATAAGGTATTATTAAGCACTTACTATGTGCCGCACACTGTGGTAAATGTACTTTCAGGTTATAGCCCTTCAGATTCTTGAAGAAAGTTATGTCCTCCTGAAATATTTGAATCTCCAGGTTAAATATTCCCAGTTTCTTCAGCAATCATCATTGATATGAACTTGAGGTTCTTCACCATTCTGGTAGGCCTCTTTTGTATACCTTTCCACCTTATCAAATATCCGTTCTACATTGCAACATCAACTTACTTTCCTTCTCCGGGCCTCAGTCCCTTTACCTACAAAATGACAGATTTGTACTGGCCTCAACAGTTCCCTTTCAGATCCAATACCTCATAATTTTCTAAGGCTCCTTCTGACTCTGAGCACTGGATAAGAAATGGACTCGTAGGCTCCACTACACTTTGAAATTTTTTTATTTATATAAAACAACATCCAAAACATATTGCAAATGCTGAAAATCAGTCATATATAAAAGACAGGAGATTATAGTATAACCAAAATTGATGAATCTGGAATCAGAGGATCAGGGATCAAACTTCAGTTCTGTGATTTAGCTCCTCTGTCCTTGGTTAAGTCACTTCATTTCTCTGGGCCTTGGTTTCTTCATTTATTAAATGAAGGGACTGAACTTGCTGGTTCCTTCCATCTCTTAATCTATGACTTTATGAAATCACCTTCTTCAAAAATTTCTATAACATTAGGTCACATTTCTACTGAAATGTATGTAATGTATGTATGTATGTATGTATGTATGTAATGAAATGCTGAACAGTTGCAGAACTGTCACATCTATTGTCTCATCTGGTCTTCCAGCAAAGGCTGATGACTTTTTTAGGGTGTTATGGAGGGAATTCTTGTTCAGGTATGGATTAGAATCCCTCCTGAGGTCTCTTCAAACTGAGATATTACAATGCCAGACTCTCTGAACTACAAAGTACATTAAAAACTCTCCTTCAAAAGTCCATGCCCCCATGCTTATGTCAAAATCATTACAAGAGTCCTTAAAAGGATAACTTAAAAAACCCCATTAACTTCCAAAAAGGGAAAACTTATGATTTCCAAAAGTATTGGCCACCAGGGATAATTTAAACAAATAACTTAAGTGGTTTGAAAAAGTATTTGCCCTGTTATGAAGACTGTCACTTGGTAAACAAGAAGCATTTATTAAACACTTATATGTCAAGCATCATACTAAGTTCTGGGGTTATACATATACATGTATATATATACAGCATTATCCCTTCTCCCATTCCAGTGGGGAAGAAAATACAGAAATAATGATGTATATGTGAATATTTATCTGTGTAGATATCTATATAGAATTATACAGTTATCTACATAGATATATATATGCAAATATGAGTATGTAAATGCACATACATAGTTATGCAGCACAAATGGAAGATAATCATCGAGGAAAGGGACTGGGGATAGAGGGGAAGGAGATTTGTGCTGAATATTGAAGGCATTTAGGGAAATGAAGCGCCTGAGTTAAGAAGGGAGAGCATTCCAGGCATAGGGGATAGTCAGAGAAAATGAAAAGAATTGAGAAATGGAGAATCACATGTAAGGAACAGCAGATAGGGCAGAGAAGTGGGATTGTGGTATATGTGAAGGAGAATGAAGTGTAAGAAGGCTGTGAAAGTCCAGCAAAGAGTCCAAATAGAAGGAAGATTCCCTAGAGGCGATGTCGTTGCACATGTGGTCTTGTTGTAGATGACTATTCTACTCCATAAAGTCCTAGAACAATGCAGAGCTTCCTAGAAGAGATCCACAATTGCTCAAAAGACTTGACCTATCACATAAAAAGAAACTAAGTGGAAGAATATCTATTGTGATGACAGTGAAATTCAGTTGGATGGATAATCAATAGATTGTTTATCAATAAAAGTATCACTGTAGATGAACAACACAATTCAGTTCAACAAAGTAATATTTGTTCAATTTATATTTAAATTCATTTATATGAAGGAAAATAACTGTATAAGAAAGCCTTAAATGGCTTGAAAATTTGTCTATTATTAATATACTTAATGTCAAATATAGAGCCTTGCACATAGCTGGTGCTTAATAAACGTTCATTGAATTTGATTGATTTTTTTTTACACTTCCCTTAGTTCAAGATTGTATTACCTCTACATTACTTTCTAATTCATCTTCTTGCTTCCCTTCTCTTTCCTCTATAATCTGTCCTCCAAAATGCTATAGTAGTAACTTTTTCACAATTTTATTTTTTTATACAGTTATTGCTTCTACATCATGACTTTCCCCATCAAGGTTTTGATATATCATGGGCTGGCATATGAAATTAAATGGGAATTTGGGGGGAGTTTTGCAAAAGCCACAGAAGACACACAAAGGCTAGCAGACAACAGAAAAAGTTGAGAAACTCAGAAATGTGTAAAATATATGTATAATATTAAACCTAATTTTATTTTTATTTTTTAAGCAGTCAGGGTTAAGTAACTTGCTCAAGGTTACACAGCCAGTTATTTCTGGGTGTGGTGCTAAGTATCTGAGCTGGTGCTCTTACTTGCTGAGCCACCTGGCTGCCCCTAAACCTAATTTTAAATAGTACTGTAAACACTCCACAAAAAAAAAAAGAAAAAAATTCAGACTTCTCTGATAAAAAGGGAGGGTCAAAAAAGTTTACACAGATTTTCCAGATAGAAAAGTGCTATGACCCTAACCCCTGTGATGTGGAGGAGATAACTGTAGTTCTAAATATGGTGTTTCCCTTTCAGTCACTTCCTACAGTCTACAACACCAAACATAAACTCTTTAGCCTATCATTTAGGACCCTTTCTCCATGACCTGACAGTAGGCTACCTTATTACACTTAGCTCACTTTTGCAAACTTCTGGCTAATGCTTGGGAGTTGCTAAAACCACTAACTGAATTCATGTCATGGAACTTAATGAATACCTACCACGTAGTCTCAATGGCATTCACTGTTACACAGAAATGCTCTTAATCTTCACTGAATGATCACCATACACACCACAGTAACTTTTCTAAAATTTACTCTTTCAACTCCCTACATACCAACCTCATCTTCATCTCATTCAGCAAGCTGATTTTGCCTGCTACTTAACTGAGAAAATAGGCCACCTACTGAGAGCTTACTTATCTTTCCAAGTGTATATCTCAAAACCCCTGCATATCTTCTCTCATTTTGTTGTGTTGCCAAGGACAATCCCTTTATTTGTGGTCTCAATCCCTTTCTCTTCTCTGTTTTCTAGGAAGCCATTCTAATAATCATTACCTCTTTCTTATCTCCAATCTCTATCTACTAGAGGGAAACCATTACCTAGAAACATTCTCTGTTCTCCATAATCCTATTAAAAAGAAAGACTTTCACTCAAATGTGCCATCTGCTCAAACCATCATCCCATAGCTCTCTTCCTTTTTACTGCTAACATGTTAGAACAAATAGTCTACACTTACTGCCCCCATTTCTGCACTCTTTTCAATTGTTTGAAGTATAGCTTCTGGCTCCAGCTCTCAACTGAAACTGCTCTCTCAAAGGTTACCAATGATCTCTTAAGTTCTAAACCTGAAAGCCTATTCCTTTGCATCCACAGTCCTTGGGCTCTCTGAAGCTTTTGACAATCACCCATATCTTACTTTTTTTTTTTTGCTTTTTGGAGGGCAACTGGGGTTAAGTGACTTGCCCGAGGTCACACAGCTAGTTTTTGTGTTAAATGTCTGAGGCCAGATTTGAACTCAGGTCCTCCTGACTCCAGGGCCAGTGCTCTATTCAGCAGCCATATCTTACTTCTGATATCATCTTATATTCCCATGGCTTCCATGACATAGTTCTCATCAGTTTATCTCTTACTGATTTGACTCCTCCTTAGCTTCCTCTGGTAGATCATTATCCATTTCTCTCCTCTGCAAGGTAGATGTTACCTAAGGTTCTGTCCTGGGGTCTTTTGCTTTCATCTATCCACTTTCTTCAGCAGTACTTTCATTTGCTTCCATGAGTTAAGTCTACATTATTATGCTATGCTATGCCAAATCTATTTACCCTTAATCTCTATCCTCAACTCTAGTCCTTCACCTTCAACTACTAGAGATATCACTTATATGTTCTATCAGTATCTCAGTCTAAAAGTCCAAAATCAAACTGATTATCTCTCCCTTTAAACCTGCCTCTGTTCCGATTTTCCTTATTTTGGTTGAAGGAATCACTGACAAGTTGCATGATTTGTGATCCTGCATCCACAACATTTCCACATGGTTCCCTTTCTCTCTACCCACACTACCACCAACAGTTCAGACTCCCATCATGACTTGCCTAGACTACTGTAATAACTTTCCAATTGATCTCTTTACTTGCAACCAATCACTCTACACAGTTGACCAAAAAAAAAAAATCTTCCTAAGATAAGGTATAACCAAGACAGTTACCTGCTCAAAAACTTTCACAGGCATCCGTAATACCTCTCAGATAAAATGTAAATTCCTCAGAATATCATTCAAAGCCCTGAACAATGTGGCAGCCATCTAACTTTGTAATGTTATTTCTATTCCATCCAAACTGAACTACTAGCTGCTCTCCAAACAAGACCTTCCATCACCTGCCTATATGCATTTGCATAGGTCATCATCCAAGCCTACACTTTAGTTCTGTTAAAAAAATATATACTATACACAAAGACTGACTTTATTAGAATACATGATATATTTTCCTCTATAGTCTGCAGGGCAGTTGGGGTTAAGTGATTTATCCAAGGTCACATGGCTAGTAAGTGTATCAAGTGTCTGAGGCTGGATTTGAACTCAAGTTCTTCCTGTCTCCAGGGCTGGTACTCTACTCAATGTGCCACCTAGCCACCCCAGTAGATGATTTTTAAATGTTTGTTGAGTTGAATTGAGCTTCTAGACATCACAAACTAAATTCCCCAATCCTGTTGTTCTTCTGGCTTCAAGAGATTATGCACATTGACTCTTTCTTCATGAAGACTTCCCTCTTCCTCCACCCCCAAAGTAATTAAGCTTAGAAGGAGGGTAAGGATGTAAGAAGTGGAGATGTGGAGGAAAAGACATTCCATGAATGGGTTAAAGTCTGTGAGAATTTATGGAGATCAACAGATGGAACATTTAATTCAGTGAAAAGTTGGTGGTGCAGTTTGGATAGAATGTGGTAGACGTGAAGGGGAGCAATAGGAAATAAGGCTAGTTAGGTAGAATGGAATCTGATTATGGAGGATCTTAAATCGCAAGCTGAAGAATTTGTATTTTATCCATAAGCAGTTGGATCCAAGATTCCACAATGCCTCATCTGCCTCTGCCCCACAGTCCCCTTCTCCCACTGAGGAGTTCTTCCCAGAACCTCCATTTTGGGAAGAGACCCAGACCACTAGCCATTCTTCATTATCAAAATTTAGCCACCATATCCTTCCCAAGGCACTTCCCCACATCAGCTTTTCAGCTCCTCTTTTCTGTGTTTTTTCTCCATTAGAATGTAAGCTATTTGGGAGCGAGGACTGTCTTTTTGCTCATATTTTTATTTTTTGCTTGTATTTGTACTGTATTGTGCTTAGCATAATGCTTATTAACTGATGGACTAGTCCAAGCTTCCTATATCCGAGATGCTAGCATACTTTTCACCATAGCATTCATGCCTATAATTTGCATTACTACTTGTATTACATTATTTCAGTACATTTCTCTCCTCTAATAAACTTAACATCTAAAAGCAAAGACTGTCCTGATGCATCTTTATAGCCCTAGAACTGAGTATGGTGTCATGTATATATAGTAGGTGTTTAATAAAAGTTTAATTAAATTTACTTCCCTAGTGCAGGACGCAGTGACTTTCAGAGAGTATATTGCTTATTAACACATGTTTGTTGAACTGAATTGTTGAAAATTGCCCATCACACTTGATTGTCCTATGGTTCACAGAGATTATTAAAAGAATTAATTTTCACTGAAACATCACTAGCCAAAAGACAGAAATTTCTTTTCATTTCAAAGACAAAAGAAAGCAAAGAGAAAAGTACAGCAAACATAACTTTGCCAGGTTTTTTCAGCCACTGCTCAATGAAGTTAAAACTTCAAATACTTCAATATACTTTCTTAACTGAGGACACCCAGAAGACTACAGGTAATGACTTAACTGGGCAAGACTTTAAGCCTACAAAATTAGTATGTTCTCATAAAGTCATATAGAGCAAACTTCTGTAATTAGGGCAAACACATTTAAGCTAACATTTTAGTTATTTTTAACTTAATTTTTACTTGTCTAAAAAGTAGTTCCCTGTCACTCATGGTTACTCAAATACAAGTTCTGCTGGGTGACCAAAGAATAATGCTTCTTGGCCTGCTGGACTTGGACAAAGTCATTCTGTTCTCTAAGACTCTGCTTCCTTCTTTCTAAAAAGAGAAGAGTAATATGCTACTTTCCTTCATGATGGAGAAAGAAGTTAATACTGCAATTGTGAAGAAAGAACTCTGCAATCCATAGGAAAAAGCATAGAATGAAAGCTATAAGATAACTATAAAATATAAACTGGAAAATAAAATATGAATTTGTCACAAAATAATAATATTACATAACATCAGCATATATGCTCTTCGAGTTTTAGTTACAGTTCACTATATCAGCTGCTGAATCACTAAACTCATGCTGTCAGAGTTAAAAGGAACTTTATCCAACCTCCTCATTTTACAGGTGAGGAAATTAAGGACTAAGAGAAAGTGACTTGTCCAAGGCCTTAAGGCTAGTAAACAGCAGATCTGAAGTCCTTAACTGAGGGTTGCTGATTCCTAGTCCCATGCTGTTTTTTTCCACTGTAGTATGTTGCCTTCTCAGTATAGTTTTAATGAAAATAACACTGGACTTTGAATCAGGAGATCTAGGCTCACTCACCCTAGTAGCCTGAAGGAAGACTAGCAGAGTGCATTTTGCACAATACATAAATGGATCCCTGAACATTCCTGTGCTAAGCACTAGGAATACAAAAAAACCTTGCCAAAAGACTCAATAATTACAAAATTGCCAATGTTCACACAGGTGCTAAGTTAGAAAAGGCAGGATTAGAAACAAGATCCTTTGACTCCAAATCTGGTGCCTTTTTCCCACTGTACTCCTCTTTGATGGGTCCACAAATGTACATGAGGGAAATGAAATAGTAAATCACATAAAGATGAAACAGAATCAGGTCATTACAAACCAATCGTAGAAATCTATTTGAATGCACATTTCTACACTCATCCATCTCCTCTGTGCAACCATTCAAACAGATTTGGTATAAAAATACAACTATGTGTTTTTCCCCCGCCAAAAAAAGCTCCTTCTGCTTATGGAAACGTATGCTGTAGTTTCATTTAAGGACCTACAATAGACTCAAAAATGCTTGCTGACTTTCAATTATTGTACTTCATATACAATGGGCCTCAACTTCTTTTTCTTGATTGCTATAGTATTCACTTCTCTGTCCCTGCTGAATGCCAATAATAAAAGATCATCAGAGGAGTTTTATTAGCTTTTGTGATTCTAAAAAAAATCCATTAAAGGAGTTGTTTTGTTTTATTTTGTTTTGTTGAGAAGCAATCAAACTTTGCTATTTGGAGAAGGAAAGGAAGAAGAGGGAAGGAAGGAGGGATGGAGAAAACAGAAGAAAGTGAGAGGGGAAAGAGAGGAAGAAAAGGAGAGGAAGGAATGAAAAAAGGAGAAAGGAAAAAGAGATGGACAGAGAGGTGAAGAGAGAAGGAGGGAAGAGAGGGAAAGAGCAGAGGGAGGGGGAAGAGGAAGAGAAGGGAAAGAGGGAAGAGAGGAGGGGGAGGGAAGAGAAAGGGTGAAGAGAAAAGCTGAGAGGAATGGAGGAGAAGGGGATAGTAAGAGGAGGGGAACAAAAAAGACGAAAGGGGAGAGAGGAAAGGGGGAAGGTGGAAAAGGGAAAGAGGGAGTGTAAGCGGAGGGGGAAGAAGAATGGGGAAGAGGGAGAGGGAGAGAGGGAAAGGAAGGGGAGAGGAAAAGAGGGAGAGAAAGAGAGGAAAAGGAAGAGAGGGAGAGGGAAGGGAGAAAATGAAACTCAGAATTAGCTAAACATTAAGCTTCCCCTCAAAGCAAGAGGGGGTATGAGACATGACGGGGTTTATTCTAACTAAAAGCAGCTGTTGCTTTTTGAATCAGGAGACCTTCCTAATGAATCAGTAGTTTTCATAATAAATACACACTCCTTTGAAATGTGAAGATTATGCGATTAGAATTTCTTTTGATATATTTTTAAAAGACCTCATTAGAATGAGAAGAGGCAGAAATACAGTGTGTTCCCTTGTAAACCATAGGGAGCATAGGATTGTAGAACTAGAAGGGACCTAGAAACATAGATTGTTAGCACACAGAATACCAGAAATGGAAGGAAGCTCAGAATAGAGAATGCTACAGCTGGAAGAAACCTCAGAACATGGATTTTTAGAACACAGAATCTTAGAACTGGGAGGGACCTTATAATAATAACTCCTTCCTTTTCCATAGGGCTTTGAAGGTCAAAAACAAATTATTCTCCTGACATTGCTAAAAGGAAACTCGAGTATTAGAAAGGTAAGCGACTTAAATTTAGTTTCACAGATAGCAAATGTTGGATCCAGGACAAAAACTCAGGTCTCTCACTACAAATCCACTATACTGTACTGCCTTGCAAACTTAGGACACAGAATATTCTATCTGAAAGGGAGCTGCTCTCCTTTTTCTGCCAGTTGACATCCAACCCACCTATGCTTTGAAATGGCTTTATTATTATCACCTTTGTGAAGAGATTAAAACATACTCAGCTGTTTCCCACCTCTCCTGAATTTTTTTACAACCACAGTTCTAGCCTGAAAATTCCATGATTCTATGATGTTCTATACATTCTCCAAAAGGAAAAAAGAAAGAAAAGGGTAGCAAGAGGAAAAAAAGTACAAAGCACGGTAAGGAACTTTTGGGAATTTCTCTTGCATAATTCTTGACTCTGCCCCTTGCAAGTTCTAATGCATCACTCTACCTTGTGGGGATAAAAATGTTCTACTGTCTTCCACTTTTATATAGTTTCAGTCTATTATAGCAACTTTTTCACACTTGTAAGCTTCAACATACATACACTGGCTCACATACACAAATCTCCATAGTAACATCTGTGCGTGTTGATCAGCTTCAGGCTTTACTATTAAAGGATTCAGCCAACATTGCCCTTTGAACCTAAGCCTTTATTTCTCTATTTTTGGAACCAAGAGAATCCAATTACACTTCTGTGGTAGACACTTGTAATACTCAAAATGGAGCTATGCCCAAGAATTCATTTCTACTCTGTCAAGATACCTAAACATTTTTTCTTTCCCTTTCTTGGAATTTCCCCTCCCCAGGGCAATAATCTCTTGCTCAGTTGTTTTGAAGAATGGTCAAGTGAACTCTTCATTGAGTCATTCCAGAGAATCCTAGAACTTTGGAGACAGAAGGAACCTTTAAACAAAGAATGATAAAACTGGAAAGGGCCCTAGGCCACTAGAGTTGGAAGGAAGCAATATAAATTGTTAGAATATGGACTAAATCAAGGTGTCAAACAGGTAGTCAGGGAATTCAAAACACAGTACTTTAGTGTTCTTTCCATTTTGATAAATTTAATCCCAAATTTTCCCGACACTTCATTTTCAAGTGTGGTAAATTAAGCAAACAAGCCTTGATACTATGCCAAATACAAGGTTCCTTTTTGGCTTTATATCACTATGTATTCATATACCTTGTTCAAAATAACTCATTCTATAAACTGATGCCATGGAAACACCTCCACAAAGTCACCTCTTTTCACAAGCTGAATTGATCTTACTGCATCACATCCTTTTCTGGTCACAGGACATCACTTTCCTACTCGGAAACTTTCAGTGGCTCCCCATTTATTTAACCAAATAGTCTGAACTCCTGAAACTGGCATTCAAGGCCCTTAATATCTGGCCTGAAATGTACCCAGTCTTACATTATTTTCCCATGAGCTCTATATTCAAGCAAAACTGGAAAAATATTTAGAACTATTGTACCTCTAAGCCTTCTTTAATTATGTTGTTTCCTCACCCAATAATGCCATCCTTTTCCATTTCTGCCTCTATTCCCAATTTGTCCCATTCTATTCAGTTAGTCAACAAGCATTTATTAAACATTTACTGTGTAAGTGGTACATGTGATAAAGAGCAGTGGAGCTACAACAAAAGGACTTAGCTATTATTGTCATTAATATTAAGATCACATGAGACAAGAGCTTTGAAATCATAAAGCCTTTTGTGAGAGCAAATGCCCATATGTGCTTTAATACTTCAAGTATCTATTAATTCATCAATGTGGGTAAGCTTTTAAGGGATAATTCTTAACTCTTTGTGGTCTCATGAAATGTATTTTCACATGTAGCCTTCCTTAATATTCTTAACAAGTAATGACCAAGCTTCAGCTTAAAGTCTTCCAGTGATGATGATAACTCATTACCTCCTAAAAGCCATTCCAATGCACTTTTAAATAACTCTGATTATAAAGAAGATTTTACTTAATTGGGACTGAAATCTGCTACTCTAATTTCTACCTAGTGCTCCTTGTTCTGCCCAATGAGGCCAAGAAAAGGCCTATTCCTTATTGCATATCATGGCACTTCAAATACCTGAAGACAGCTCTGTAATGGGAATGCAAATTTGGAAGATCTTCCCTGCCCCTAGGCTAAAATGCACCTGAAGCCTGAGGAGGGAGGCTTGTTTTTCAGGAGATACTTCTTGATTGGCCAGTGAGTCAATAAGGTTGTTACATTCTCTGAGCCAGGAGAAGGCTATATAAGCCCTGATGTGTAGCTTTGTTTTGGGACTCACTTTGAGAAGTGTTCTGTGATTTGATCTGAATTCTGGGAAGCCGCTGTTGAGAGACCCCCGGCTTTGAAAAACCCAGATGTGGAAACCCAGATGTTGACTGGGTATGGATGTAATGGTTGGACAGTTTGGAAAGCTGTCTACTTGATCTGTTAATGTCTTGATAATTCTGTCTTTAAATGCCATTACTATCACAAGCTCCAATGCCCTACTCCCTCCTTCAGTCAGCCCACAAGACTACTCTACTTTAGGCTAAACAATCCTAATTTCTTCAACTAATCTTTTAAGTCACAGTCTCTAGTTCTTTTATCAAATTGGTTGCTCTTCTCTGGACACTCTCTGGCTTGTCAACAACCTTCCTAAAATATGGCGCAGAAAGTTGAACATATTCCACATTTGCTCTTTCAATTAAGATAGAAAGAAGTAGGTAACACAAGGAACCCAATTCTTCCATTTACATGCCAGTAATGATCTAAAAAAGGAACACCAAATTGAATGACCAAAACAAGAGAAATTTCAATCATTCATCTACCTCAGAACTACACAAAACAGAGCCAGAAACTGCAGACATTAAAGAGGACTCCTGACAAAGAAGCTAACATGAAAACAGGTAATTAGACTGAAAGGAAATTTTAGGTAGTACATTGACTGGAGAAAGAACCCTGAGGAGTACGGAGACCACCTGGCACCCTAATCAAGGAAGCTCCAAAGGCAAAGGAGACCACCCAGCAATATGACTGGGGAAGCTCCAGAAAGAAGAGAAGGAGAAAAACTTTAACTTGAGAAGTCCTAGGGGGAAATGGCAGAGCACCCTTACTGGGAAAGTGCCAAAGGAACAGAAGACAACCCAGAGCTCTGAGAAGAACCTCAGAAGAGAAAAGAATATATAGCATGCGAATCAAGGAAGGCCCAGGCAAGACAGAAGATAACTCAATTCCTGGATCTAGGAAGCCATAGAGGTGACAGAAAATCAACTAACTCCCAAATCAAAGAAGCTCCAAAGAAGTCAAAGACTACCCAGTGTCATAATCAAGTGTGTTGTGTGGAATAGAGACCACCCAGAATCCTGATTAAGGAATCCTGAGGAGAGATAGAAGACCACCTCATGCCCTGACAGGAAAAAACTACAGCAAGTACAAAGACCACAAAAGGAACCCTGGGGATCATGGTGTTGGGAAAAAACACCCTAACCAAGGAGCCCTAGTGGAACATGTGGCTCACCAAAGGATTTCAGGTGGCCTGGGAAAATGTAGTGGATGTAAAAGAAAGTAAAAATGTACTGAGTGCTTTGTCTGTGCCCCACTTAACCCATTTTCCACTAGTCACTACTGTGCCCATCATGTAACTTGGTGGGTAGGCTGACATTGTGCATTCTCTTCTGCATCTCATGTGACCCGCAGTCTGTGTCTACTCTGAGAGGAGCAAGAGTCATATCTTTTCCCTGTATTTTTGGCAGGTACTGCATTGAACAAAGACAAAGTGAGGGTAGCCATGTGCCAATGCAGCTGATGCCCACTATGCAATGAGTGGCAACAATGAAAGGGCTTCTTCCTCTCCCTCACTACACAGTCACCCTCCAATCTTGCAAGAGTTGTTTGGAGCTCTCTCCAAGGTCAAACACTCAGTTCAGTATTTCTTTGTATATGAGCAGTTGCTAGGCAGATTTTTTTGGTTCTAACATTAAATTTTTGGGGGTAACTTTGTAAAATGGGTGATAAAAAGAAACAGAAGATCAAATCAGAATATAGTGTTTAATCCAGAGGGGACAGATAGATACTTGTTTACTTACATGAGAGACAAAATAGACAAAATCTATTTACTGTGCCTTCTATGCAGAGAAATAATAGCCATTTCTAAAGAATACAATCTTCATCACCTTTTAGAATCAAAACACTCTGACTTTAGCAAATTTGGACACCAGTGAAAAAGAAAGTGTCCAAACTGGTGAAAAATCTCAGTGAGGAAAAATGGTTTTTTCTTTTCCTTTTTCTTCTTTCTTTAAGTTAGTTTATTTATTTTTACTTTTCAACATTCACTTCCATAAGTTTTAAATTTTCTCCCCTTTCCTCCCCTCCCCCCTCCCCAAGACAGCACACAATATACATATACATTCATATTAAACATATTTTCACATTAGTCATGATGTAAAGAAGAATTAGAAGGAATGGAAGAAAGAACAAAAGCAAAAAAAAAAAAAAAAAGAAAACAGTCTGCTTTACTCTGCATTGAGACTCCATACTTCTTTCTCTGGATGTGGGTGGAATTTTCTATCAAGAGTCCTTTGGAAATGTTTTAGGTCCTTGCATTGCTGAGAAGGGCTAAGTCTATCAAAGTCAGTCATCACACACAGTGGCTGTTACTGTGTACAGTGTTCTCCTGGTTCTGCTCATTTCACTCAGCATCAGTTCATCTAAGTCTTTATAGGTTTTTCTAAAGCCTATCTGTTCATTTCTTACAAGACAATAGTATGCCATTACATTCATATACTACAACTTGTTAAGCCATTCTCTAATTGATGGTTATGCCCTCAATTTCTAGTTCTTGGCCAACACAAAAAGAGCCGCTATAAATATATATATATATATATATATATATATATATATATATATATATATATATATATATATGTCCTTTTCCCATTTTTATGATCTATTTGGGATACAGCCCTAGAAGTGGTATTGCTAGGTCAAAAGGTATACACATTTTTATAGCCCTTTGGGCATAGGAACAACACTTTTCAGGGAACTGAGCAGGGGTGGGTATAGCAGAGAAAGTCAGGAGAGTCAATTTGAAAAAGAATGAAGACATGCTTAGCCTAGGAATCCTTCAAATTTGTGGTTCAACACCATCAATGTGCCTGAGCTTGGAATGAGAAAAGCAGAGAGTATTACTATTGAAGAAGGAAAACGGGTCCTTCTGCAGTAACTTCAAAAGGCAGGTGAAGAAGGGGGCAGAGACAAGATGACGGAGTAGAAACAGGGCCTCTGCATAGCTCTGGCTCCTACCACCTCTAATACATGTAAAAAAATTACTCTAAACAAATTTTAGAGCTACAGAACCCAAAATGTAACAGAGAGAAATAAATCTTCTGGTGAAGGCAGCCTGGAGAAGGGGGGAGAGAGACAGACAGACAGACAGACAGACAGACAGACAGACAGACAGACAGACAGAGAGAGACACAGAGAGAGAGACAGAGACAGAGACAGAGAGAGACAGAGACAGAGAGAGACAGAGAGAGAGACAGAGAGAGAGAGAGAGAGAGACAGAGAGAGAGAGTGTGTGAGTGTGTGTGTGTGTGTGTGTGTGTGTGTGTGTGTTTTGCTTTTTGGAGAGCAACTGGGGTTAAGTGACTTGCCTGAGGTGTAATGGGAATATAAATTTGTAAGATCTTCCCTGCCCCTAGGCTAAAGTGCACCTGGAGCCTGGGGTGGGAGGGTTGTTTTTCAGTAGATACTTCTTGATTGGCCAGTGAGTCAATAAGGTTGTTACATTCTCTGAACCAGGAGAAGGCTATATAAGCCCTGATGTGTAGCTTTGTTTTGGGGCTCACTTTGAGAAGTGTTCTGTGATTTGATCAGATGAAACATTTGTCCAGAGCCCCACTGGCTTTGAAACCCAGATGTTGTTTGGTATGGATGTAATGGTTGGACAGTTTGGGAATCTGTCTACTTGATCTGTTTCTTTCTTGATAATTCTGTCTGTATATTCTGAAGTTCGGGGTGCTGACCTTTTTCCCCTGAACTAGGTGAATGATACATATCTGACTGATTAAAGTAAGCTTGTTAACCCATTTTGAGTTGCTTTCCTTTATCAAAGCAGATCCAAGAACCTGTGATGGCAGACACCCTGGGGACGCTGGGGTGATTGCTGCTACACGAGGTCACACAGCTAGTAAGTGTTAAGTGTCTGAAGCCTGATTTGAACTCAGGTCCTCCTGGCTCCAGGGCCGTTGCTCTATTCACTATGCCAACTATCAGCCCCAGGAAGGGTCTATTGCACTGGCCTATAAGCCAAGCACAATCCCTTGTGAGCCATAGTTCAGGCCCCAGGGTGGCCCCAAACAGCAGCAGCCAGAGCAGACTTCAGGAGAGTGAATCACCAGCAGTTGTGGTGGTTTCCAGACTTCTCAAACCATAAACACCAAAGACAAAGTAAAAGGTCAATTGGGAATTCTGTTGGAAGAGGGGGTCAAAAGATCAAGGTCTAGTCCCTGCCCCCAGGGTGAGAAGTGGCAGAGACAGGTACAGTGGCTACAGCTACTGCTGCATGGCTGGTTCCACAGCTCCTGGTCTGCAGATCATAAGGGGACCAAGTGACCATTCAGAGACTAATTGCTCTTGCTTTGACCTGCTTGGATCTGGATAGTGGTCTTGGGTGGTGCCCTGGGGTGTGTGGCCAGTGTGCCAGAGCTTGTGGGGGCTGCAGACAGAGCGACACCTAATAGCTCCAGCAGCTGTGAAAACCCCAGTGATTTGGGACATAGCTCTCCCCATTTTGGAAACAGAGTTCTACTGTGGCAAAGAGTTCAAAAGTCAAATAATTGGCTGCCAATATGTACAAGTAACAGAAGCACAAGCAGATCACACAATCCTTTTCTGGGGACAAAAAGGATCAAGGCATGGTGTGGGAAGAAGACAATGAAGTCAAAACTCCTGCATCAAAAGCCTCCAAGAGAAATATGAACTGCTTTACAAGCCACATGGGAGAGCTCAAGAAGGATTCTAAAAATCAAGTAAGAGAAGTAGAGGAGCTCTTTCCCATCTCTAGAGATGGCGGACAAAAAGCCACCCAAGGAAAAGAAGGTCAAAAAGGGAAAAAAAAAAAGAGAACAAAAAGGAAGATGTAGCTGAAAAAGTCAAAAAGCCTCAAAAGCATTGCAGTCAGAACCCAGTCCTGGCCCGAGGGATTGGTAGATACTCCAGGTCTGCAATGTATTCCCGGAGAGCCATGTACAAGCAGAAATACACTGCCCCAAAAACCCGGATTGAAAGGAAGAAGAAAGAAAAAGTGCCTGCTACTATCTCAAAGCCTGTTGGTGGTGATAAGAATGGAGGAACTTGGAGTGGTAAAGATTCGCAAAATGGCTAGGTATTACCCTACTGAGGATGTGCCTAGAAAGCTGCTAAGTCATGGCAAAAAGTCCTTTAGCCAGCATGTGAGGAAACTCTGAGCTAGCATCAAGCCAGGTTCTGTTTTGATCATGCTCACTGGCCGCCACAGGGGCAAGCGAGTGGTTTTCCTGAAGCAACTGGCTAGTGGCTTGCTACTGGTGATTGGACCTCTGACCATCAACCGTGCTCCTCTGAGAAAGACCCATCAGAAATTTGTTGTTGCCACTTCTACCCGGGTTAACCTTTCAGGTGTGAAAATTCCAAATCATCTTACTGATGCTTACTTCAAGAAGAAGAGGCTCCGTAAACCTAGACAACAAGAAGGAGAGATTTTTGACACAGAAAAAGAGAAATATAAGATTACAGAGCAGCACAAGGCTGATCAGAAAACAGTAGACTCTCAGATCCTGCCCCAAATCAAGAAAATTCCTCAGCTCCATGGCAACCTGCGTACTGTCTTCTCTCTCTCCAATGGAGTTTATCCTCACAAACTGCTGTTTTAAATGCCTTGCAGAGAACACTTATTAAAATATTTGCAATAGCTAAAAAAAAAAGAGAGAGAGAGAGAGAGAAGTAGAGGAAAACTTGGGAAGAGAAATGAGAATGATGCAAGAAAATCATGAAAAGCAAGTCAACAGCCTGCTAAAGGAGACCCAAAAAAATACTGAAGAAAATAATCCCTTAAAAAATATACTAACTCAAATGGCAAAAGAGGCTCAAAAAGCCAATGGCAGAAGAATGCTTTAAAAAGCTAAATTTGCCAGATAGAAAAGGAATTTCAAGAAGACACTGAAAAGAATAACTCCTTCAAAATTAGACTGGAGCAACTGAAAGCTAATGAATTTATGAGAAATCAAGATACTATAAAACAGATCCAAACAAATGAAAAAATAGAAGGCAATGTGAAATATCTCATTGGAAAAACCACTGACTTGGAAAATAGATCCAGGAGTGATAATTTAAAAATTATTGTTCTACCTGAAAGCCATGATCAAAAAGAGAATCTAGACACCATATTTCAAGAAATTGTTAAGCAAAATTGCCCTGATATTCTCAAACAAGAGGGCAAAATAGAAACTGGAAGAATTCACCCATCACCTCTTGAAAAAGATCCCCAAAAGAAAACTCCTAGTAATATTATAGCCAAATTCCAGAGTTCCCAGGTCAAGGAGAAAAATAATGCAAGCAGTCAGGAAGAAACAATTTTAGTATTGTGGAAACACAATCAGGATGACACAAGACCTAGCAGCTTCTACATTAAGGGACAGAAGGGCTTGGAATATGATATTCTGGAGGGCAAGGGAGCTAGGATTAAAATCCAGAATCACCTACCCAGCAAAACTAAGTATAATGCTTCAGGGGAAAATATGAATATTCAATGAAATAGAGGACTTTCAAGCATTCTTGATGAAAAAACCTGAGCTGAACAGAAAATTTGACTTTCAAATACAAGAAACAAAAGAAGCACGAAAAGGTAAAAAGGAAAAAGAAATCATAAGAAACCTATTAAAGTTGAACCATTTATATTCCTACATGGAAAACCAATAACTGTAACTCATAAAACTTTTCTCAGTATGAGGATAGCTGAAGGGAATATATGTGTGTATATGTATACATACATATATATGTATGTATAGGAGGATAAATGTGTATATAAATATATGTGAGTGTGGGCATTTGTATGTTCATGTATACATAGACAGAGGGCAGAGGATGAGTTGAATATGAAGGGATGATATCTAAAAAATAAAATAAAGAGATGAAAGAGGAATTTATTGGGAGAAGAAAGGGAGAGATAGATTAAGGTAAAGTATCTCATATAAAATAGGCAGGAGAAAACTGTTACAATGGAGGGGAAGAGCAGGAAGGTGAAAGGGAATGGGACAAAAGACTACCCAACACCCTGATGAAGAATAAAGAGAACACCCAGCACCTAAATAACCTAAATAAAAGAGGAGTAAAACCTTACTCAAGAAGCAAGATGCCTTTCTCTAATTCTCTCTAACTCTCAATCCTCTCAAAAAATAGAAATTAAGAATAAAAAATAAAGTAATTTCAAGTGTTTCCATGGTCTGAACAGGACTTCTTAAACTTTCTCTACTCATGACCCCTTCAGCACTTCTTAAACTGTGGATCATGACCCCACATGGAGTCACAGCTCAAGTTTAAGAAATGCTGAGATATCAAGAGTCCTAATGAGGTAAACAGCAGCAAAAGCTAATCCCTAAATCTGAGTATACTCACTCAGCATCCCCAGCTCCACTACTATCTAACAGCAGGGGTGCAGAAGAACAACGCATCAGTTTGAAATGGGACTCAACTCTAACCACCAGAAAAGAAATTATTTGCTTTTCAAACACCTCAGACAACAGAAACACAAGAAAGGTAAACAAATACAGCAATCATGGACAAAAATAACATCAGAAAGACCATCAAGAGAATTCTTTTCAAAACTCACAAGAAGGCAAAGTAGAAAATGGAAGTCAAATAGAAATAAAGGTGGAGAAACAAGCCTAAAACATTATGGACCAAAGATCACAGCATCTTGCCTACAAGTAAATCAACTGTGGTACTAATTTTCAGAATGGGAGAGTGCCTAAAAGGAGAAAAGGAAGGAAAAAGACAGCAGGAAATATGTGATATATAGCTCCTGTAGTTTCCAATGGGAAAAAAAAAAAGAAGAGAAATAAGGACAAAACAAAACAACAGAAATCATAAAACGATAAAAGTTTTTTGAAAAGACTAAAAAGTAGTCAATCTGATTTTAAAAAAAAAGCAGAAAGCCAAATTACCAAAACATCAAAAAACAAAGTAAAACCACAATTAAATTAGAAGAAATGAAAAGGAATTATTGGAACCTACTATCTAGAATTATATGCCAACAAAATTAAGGACATAAAAGAATTAGAAGAATATGTTCAAAAGTGTATACCTAAACTAAGAAGATAAAACAAATCTTAAATATCAATCTCAATAAACTAGAACTATTTGTACAGGAAGTAGCAAAACAAAAGCAAAAATATGCCTGATCCTGGTAGATTCACAAAAGAATCCTGTGTAGCTTTTTTTTTTTTAAGCAATTGGGGTTAAGTAACTTGCTCAAGGTTACACGGCCAGGTGTTTCTGGGTGGGTGCTAAGTATTTGAGCCTGGGGTTTGATCCCCAGGTCATCCCGACACTGGGGCCGGTGCTCTTACTCGCTGTGCTACCTGGCTGCCCCTCCCATGTAGCTTTTAAAGAACAATGAACAATGATAGCACAAAAATTACTCTCAAAAACTGAGAAAGCACCAGACCAGATTCCTTTTAAGAGGCAATTATAATCCTAATACCTAAACAAGAGATGGATAAAGTATAAAAGGAAAATTATAGATCAATGTCATTCAAGAATATGCATTTTAAAATGCTGTAAATCAATATTAAATACCTACTATGTGCCAGGCACTCTATTAAGTGCTGTCACAAAGACTAGAGAAATTCATCCAAGATATCAGGTATCATGAACAACTTGGATTCATACCACATATGCAAAGATAGTTGAACATTAGAAAAACAATCAATATAGTTAATCATATTAAAAACAGAAATGTCCCAAACCACACAATTATGTCAATGAATGTAGAAAAAGTTTTCAAAGAATAAAGATGAACATTTATTTGTGCTAAAAATCATATAAAGTATGGACAGAGGGATATTTTATAAATATCACAAAAATCTTAAAGACTAAATACAACACCAAAATTTCTGGGATGAAGTAAAAAAATCTTCAAGGGAAAAATGTTATCCTTACAAACATACATTACCAAGATAGAGTGAGGATTAATGAAGTGAATGTACTTAAAATAATTAGGAAGGCAATAAATAAATGCAAAAATAAAACAAAAGAGATATTAAAAATTAGAGGAGAAATTGAGCAATTAAAAACTAAATTAACTAAAACTAAAAGCAAGCATAATGTGCATTGGAGATATAGTAGAACCGTTCCCAATAAATTCAGGAGTAAAGCAAGGGTGACTCTAGTATCATTCTCCTACCCCAAATTATTTCCTTTAGCTCTGAAACAGGAGTAATAACAACAGGCAAGAAAAGAAACTAAAGGCACAAACATAGATAAAGAGGAGACAAAACTTGAGGTGGCCAGGTGGTGCAGTGAGTAAGAGCACCGGCCCCGGCGTAGGGAGACCTGGGATCAGTTCCAGCCTCAGATACTTGACATGCACACAAAATAACTGGCCGGGTAACCTTGAGCAAGTTACTTAAACCCAATTACTTAAAAAAAAAAAAAAGAGGAGACAAAACTATTCTCATTTGCTAATAACATGATGGCTTATTTTTAAAATTATAGGGAATTAGCAAAGATACTGTTTGAGACAATGGTTTTACCAAAGTTAAAAGCTACAAAACAAACATTCAGAAAACAACCCCATTTCTAAATAAAAATAACAAATTCCAAGAGACAACAAGAAAAAAAGATAATTCCTTTCCATTTTAGAATAAAAAATACACAAAACATCCAAGGATCAATCTATCATACCACATAAATGACTTTTATACATTTAATTAAAAAGTGCTCTTTAAAGAAAAACTTAAGGAGGAGCAGAATCAAGATGGAGGAGTAGAAACAGGATTTCCGCAGAGCTCCAGCTTCCATCTCCACCAACTGATGTAAAAGTGACTTTGAAGAAACTTTGGAGCTACAGAAGCCACAAAATGACACAGAGAAGCTAACCTCCCACTGAGGACAGCCTGGCAGGCCAGTAGCAAGCGGCCAGCGCAGTGCTCTGGGAGCTGACTCCAGCCCACCCCAGCAGGAGGTTTTGGCCCCAGGGCGGGCCTGACCAACCACCCCTGGAGGGACTTCAGATCACCAGCAGATGTGGCAGTTTCCAAAATTTTCAACACATAGATGGGAAGGACAAAGTGAGAGGTCAGTGCACTGTGGACTTTGTGATCCAGTAGTTGGGAGTGCGTTGGCTTTTGCCCCTGGGGAGAGAAGTGGCTGAGGCACCTCAGCCCTGCAGCCGCAGCCACACATGGCTCCTCTAGCCCCTGCCTGCATATTGTAGGGGGACCAAGAAACCAGTCGGAGGGGTAATCGCTCTTGCTTTAACTTGCTTGGATCTGGATTGCGGTGTAGGGTGGAGGTCCTAGGGTATTAGACCAGGTTGCCAGAATGTGTGGGGGCTTCAGAGAGGGCACCCAAGTAATACCTTCAGCAGCTGAGAAAACCCCAGTGATTAGGACAAAGCACCCCTGTCTGGTAGTAGAGTCCTACTGTGGCAAAAAGCCCAAAAGTCAAGTAATTGAGTGGCAACATGAGCAAGCAAAGGAAGCAAAGCAAGCAGAGCAACCCAACTTCACAATCTTATTTTGGGGACAAAAAGGATCAAAGCATGGAACAGGAGGAAGAAGACAATGAAGTCAGAACTCCTGCACCAAAAGCTTACAAGAAAAATACGAGCTGGTTACAGGCAATAGAGGACCTTAAGAAGGATTTTGAAAAGCAAATAAGAGAAGTGGAGGAAAAATTGGGAAGAGAAATGAGAACAATGCAAGAAAATTATACAATGAGAGTCAACAACCTGACTGAAGAAAATAACACCTTAAAAAATAGACTAACTCAAATGGCAAAAGAGGCTGAAAAAGCAAATGAGGAGAAGAATGCCTTAAAAAGCCAATGGAAAAAGAATTTCAAAAATTCACTGAAGGGAATCATTCCTTCAGAATTAAATTGGAGCAAATGGGAGCTAGTGACTTTATGAGAAATCAAGATACTATTAAACAGATCCAAACAAATGAAAAAATAGAAGGCAATGTGAAATATCTCACTGGGAAAACCACTGAACTGGAAAATAGATGCAGGAGAGACAATTTAAAAATTATTGGACTACCTGAAAGCCATGATCAAAAAAAGAACCTAGAAATCATCCTTCAAGAAATTCTCAAGGAAAACTGCCCTGATGTTTTAGAACCAGAGGACAAAATAGAGGTTGAAAGAATCCACCCATCACCTCCTGAAAAAGATCCCAAAAAGAAAACTCCTAGGAATATTATAGCCAGGTTCTGAAATTCCCAGATCAAAGAGAGAATATTACAAGCATCCAGGAAGAAACAATTTGAATATTGTGGAAACATAATCAGGAAAACTCAGGATGTGACAGCTTCTACACTGAGGGATCAAAGGGTTTGGAATATGACATTATGGAGAGCAAAAGAGCTGGGATTAAAACCACGAATCACCTACATAGAAAAACTGAGTAAGTATCATGTTTCAGGGGAAAATATGGTCATTCAATGGAATAGAGGACTTTCAAGCATTCCTGATGATAAAACCAGAGTTGAAAAGAAAATCTGACATTCAGATACAAGAAGCAAGAGAAGCATGAGAAGGTAAACAGGGAAAAGAAATCATAAGGAACTTATCAAAGTTGAACTATTTACATTCCTACATGGAAAAACGATAATTGTAACTGATGAAACTTTTCTCAGTATGAAAATAGTTGAAGGGAATAGAAATATATATGAGGGTATATGATATATGAATATATATGTGAATGTGTGTCTATATGTTTACAGATATACATAGATAGAGGGCACAGGACCAATTTAAAAGGAAGGGATGATACTTAAAAGGTGATATTAAGAGGTGAAAGAGGAATATAATGAGAGGAAATGGGGAGAGACAGAATGGGGCAAACTATCTCATATAGAAGAGGCAAGGGAAAATGGTTACAATGGAGGGTAAGAACAGGAACGCAAAAGAGAATGGGTCAACCTTATTCTCACTGAATTTGACTTTGGGAGGGAATGACATACACACTAAATAGGGCATCTCATCCTACAGGGGAGTAGGAAGGAAGGGGATGAGAGGGGGAATGATGGAAGGGAGGGCAGGCTGGGGGGGAAGGTAAGTTGGAAGAACCCACTTTTGAAAAGGGATAAGATCAAAGTAGAGAATAGAACAAGTGGGAGGTGGGATAGGAGGGAGAGAAATATAGTCAGGCTTTTACAATATATCCACTATGGAAATGTTTTACATAGCTATACATGTACAACCTATACTGAATTGCTTATCTTCCCAGTAAGAGTGGGTGACAAGAGAAGAAGGGAATGAATATGGAATTCAAAGTTTTAAAATCAAATGTTTAAATATATATATATATATATATATATATATATATATATATATATATATACTATTATTAATATTATTTTACCTGTAACTGGGAAATAAGATACCCTGGCACTGGGGCATAGAGATCTACTGCGCCCTACTGGAAAGTCAAAAGGGTTATGGGAGAAGATATGGGAGAGAGCAGATTGGAGGAGGGGATATCCAGTAGGATCGGTATTTTGGGGGCAGTGGGTAGGGGAAAAATGGAGAGAAAATTTTCAACTCAAAATCTGGCGGAAATGAATGATGGAATCCAGAAGTTAATAAAGCATTTGGTTTGGGGGAAGGGGGGGGATAAAAAAGAAAAGAAAAACTTAAATAGCTGAATGGATATTTAGTACTTGGAGCTATGCTGTGCCAATAAAATTAAAATGATAATATCATCAAATTAATTTATACGTTTAATCCTATACCAAACAAATTATCAAAGGAATATTTAACAGAAATCAATAAAATAAGATTAAAATTCATTTGTACAAATACAAGATCTAGAATATGAAGGAAAACATATGAAAAGACAAAGAGATGAAGGAAGGAATAGTATTTCCAGACCTCAAATTATGTTATAAAGGAGTCATAAAAACAGCTGGTACTGATTTTAAAAAATAGAGAGGTAGATCAAGAGAAACACAGGACATGAGGGAAAATTAGAAACAATAGGAATCAATAACCTCATGTCTGATAAACTGGAAAATATAAATCAGTTAGGAAAGAACTTCCTATTTGATGAAAAAAAACCTGCTGGAAAAATTGGAAAGCAAACTAGTAGAAAATATGCTTAGTGTTAGACCAAAATGTTATATCATATTTCACAATATATTTTAAATGGATACATGACTTAATCTGAAAGAGCATACCTCAAAAAAAAAAATACAGGAAGATCATGTATCTCTCACAGCTATAGGGAGGAGATATATTCTTAACCAAATTAAAGGAAGAATCAATTACAAAAGAAGAAATCAATAGATTTAATTACATAAAACTGGAAAGTTTTAATACAGAGAAAATTATTGAACCTAGAATAAGAAGGGAAGTGGCTGAATAGGGGTAAAAAAATTTGTATTTATTTTGTGCTAAGGTTTTTTCATTCACCACAAAAAAACAAAAGATGATGGACAGACAGATGTACACACATAAGTGGATATGTATATTTGTGAGGGTGGCAGAGGGTATATATCTATTTTTTCAGTCATATCTGACCATTTATGACCCCCTTTGTTGTTTTCATGGCAAAGATACTGAAGTGGTTTGACATTTCCTTCTTCAGTTCATTTTACAGATGAAGAAACAGAGGCACACAGGATTTAAATAACTATACAGATATAGTAAGTGTCTGAGACCAGATTTGAAATCAGGAAGATGACTCTTTCAGGCTTCAGGCCTGACACTCTATCACGTGTATGCAACACATGCCTGTGTGGGTGTGTGTATATGTGTGTTCTCTCTCTCTCTCTCTCTCTCTGTCTCTCTCTCTCTCTCTCTCTCTCTCTGTCTCTCTCTCTCTCTCTCTCTCTCACACACACACACACACATATCTAGAGTTAAAGGATATGAAAAACATTTTCTAAAAAGAATTGTAAACTACTAACAACTTTATAAAAGAATGTTCCCAGTCAGAAATAAGAAATCTCAAATTAAAAGAACCCTAAAATTTACAAATATGATGAAAAAAGAGAAGCATGAAAAGATCTGAGACCATATTTGAACTCAGGAAGATGAATCTTTTGGACTTCAGGCCTGACACTCTATCACGTGTATGCACACGTGCCTGTGTGGGTGTGTGTGTATGTGTGTGTCCTCTCTCTCTCTCTCTCTCTCTCTCTCTCTCTCTCTCTCTCTCTCTCTCTCTCTCTCTCTCTCTCTCTCTCTCACACACACACACACACACACACACACACACACATACACACACACACACACAAAACCACACATATTTAGAGTTAAAGGACATGAAAAACATTTTCTAAAAAGAATTGTAAACTATTAACAACTTTATACAAGAATGTTCCCAGTCAGAAATAAGAAATTTCAAATTAAAAGAACCCTAAATTTTACAAATATGATGAAAAAAGATAAGCATGAAAAGATCTACATGAACTGAAGAAGAGTGAATTAAGCAAAACAAAAAAAACATCCTATACATGTATATCTATCTATATCTATATATAAAGATATTACAAGCATACAGTGACTAGAAGAATATAAAAAGAAAGAACCAAGCAGATAAATCAAAATATTTCAAAGTTATAAAGAATAAACATATCTTAAAAGATGAGATGTAAAAGAAGACACTCTAACTCTAGCCTTTTGTAGATATGGGAAGTCCACAAATGGACATTGGACATATTTTCAGGCTTTTTGATGAATTGTTCAGTCATGCTGATTTATTTTCCTTTCCTTTTTCTTTTTTGTCTTTAAAAATATTATTCGTTATATGAGATGGTTCTCTGGAATGAAGTAAAGGAGATGGAGATGAATAGGCCAGAGATGAGTAGATATAATAAAATGCAAATACAGGATTGAAGAAAAACATAGAAAGGTAAAGACATCTGATCAATTGGAAAGGACTATATGATGATTAAGTGTTTATATTTTAAATATAAGAAAAAATTATCCCATCTGAACTCTATCTTCAAGGGTCAGGGTTACAGAGAAAGTAAATAACACAGAGTTATTGGGAGCAATTTTGTTTTATATTGATTACCTTAAGAAAAAAATGTGAAGGAAAAGAATAGAGAAGAAAAGAAAATGGGGAAGAAATGGAGGAAGGGAAGCAGAACACCATGTCATATAATAAGATTACTCAAGAAGATTATATGAACACTGATTTTCATTTATAAACATAAACACACAAGGACAAAGATACATATACACAAAGAATTTAGTATAAAATACATTAAATTCAACAGACAACCTGATAGGGCCAGGGACGGTAGAGAGGGGGATGAGAAACCCATTGAGGGGCTATTAATAAGGAAAACAAATTCCATATTTAGAGTATGGAACATGAAATGAAAATAAAAGTAAAGAAACTTGGGAAGAAGGGTAGTGAAATAGAATCAGGTTTGATAAAAAAAAAAAGTCTGTTATAATTTTCATTTACCACAGTTCTAACTCACCATCCTCTTCCTTGTAGAGAGGGGACAAGGAGTCAAGGAAAAGAAAAATGTAAGAGATATGAGGTACAGAAATAAACAATTAACAATCATAACTATAAATATGGAAGGAATGAACTCAAGCATAAAATGGAGGAATTTAGCAGTATGGATTAGAAAACAGAATCATACAATATGCTGGTTACAAGAAACATACTTATAACAGAAAACATTAACACAAAGATTAAAAAAAAGAGTGAAATCTGAAGGAAAGCCTATTTTGCTTCAGATAAAACTTTTAAAAATGCTGAAGGATAACAATCAGGATCTCAGAGAAAGCAGCAGTAAAAATAAGCATGATTAAAGGAGATAAAAAGGAAAAGTATATTATATGATAAGACATCATAATGAATTAATATCAGATTTTATTTACACACACACACACACACACACACACACAACCCCCACAAACTGTACAGCATCCAAATAGTTAAATGATGTGATTTATAGGAAGAAACAGACAGTAAAACTATGATAGTTGGGGAACTCAGTGTACCTACTTCAGAACTAGACAGGTATAAGCAAAAGAGAATAAACAAGACAAAGATCTAAATAGAATGTTAGATAGAAAATTTAGAAATAATAGATCTTTGGTGATTACTGAATAGTAACAGAATGATGTGAAAGCACGATATTTTAAGAAAACCTGATCTAGTAGTAGTAGTGAGTCATTAAAAAAAACCATAAACAAATGCAGAAAAGCTTATTTTAAAAACATTTTAGCAATCATAATGCAATAAAATTACATTCAACAATGAGGCTTTTAAGAAAGGGTTAAAACAAGACTAAATGATTCCAAATAAATGTGTGTATCAAAGAACAAATAATGAAAAGAATAGAAATTTTCATCAAAGCAAATGACAACAAATGAGAGAACATTAAAAAAAAATTGGGGGACATAGCCAAAGCAGGCCTTAAGTAAAGATTTTATCTTTTAAATATTTCCATCAATAAAAAGAGAAAAAAAGATAACTAAATTAAGCATTCTACTAAAGAAAGAATAGAAAAAACAAATTAAAAAACTCACATGAATAGCAAAACAGACATTTATAAATAGATTAACAAAAATGAAAGCAAAATAAAACTGAAAGCTAGTGTATTTCAGAGAAAATAATAAAATAGACGAATCATTAGTTAATCTCTTTTAAATTAAAAGAAGAAATCACAATAAATATATTAGAAATTACTTTACCAAACTGCATGTCAAGAAAACTTAAAATTTATATAAAATGGATCAATAGCTACAAAAATGTGATATACCTACATTAAGAAAACAGATCATTTAAACAGCCCAATCTCAAAACAACAAACAAATAAAAATGAACTCCCAAAGAAAAAAACCTCAAGACCACACAGTTTTATATGTGAATTCTATCAAACATTCAAGGAACAACTATTTCCAATTTTAAGTAAATTGTAAAAAGAATCAAAGAAATCTGATCAACTCTATCTATGATTTAAATATATTCTTCAAACTTTATTTGCATCATAGAATATTTATATAATACCTGTCAAATAAAATACAGAATATATATCAAATGAGAAAATTTTTGTAAAGCAAATTGTAAATGTAATAGTCTCTCACATATGCTAGGTATTTAATAAATACTTTTTTCTCCTTTCCACATCTCATATCTAAATCACAGAGAAACAAATCAAAGAAGGAAAACCACAGAATAATATCCCTAAAGAATGCAGACACAAAAATTTAAATAAAACACTAGCAAAGAGGCTTGAACAACGCATGAAAAAGATTATAGATTATAAACAGTTAAGATTTATTCCAGGAAAGCAAGGTTTGTTCAATGTGAAGAAAGTTTTAAACAAAATGATCTATATTGATAATGAAAACAAAGTCATATGATTAGATCAAAATAATCAGAAAAGTTTTTTTTAATATAACACATATTTCTGTTAAAACACTCACACACACATAAAACATAAGAATAAATTTATGTTCCCTTATACGATAAACAGTTATCTGCCAAAAAACTAGAGTAGAGAAATACTGGAAACCTTTCCAGTAATATCAAGGGTGAAATATATTGTGATAATTGCAAATAGTAAGCCCTGGGCAACTTGGTGGCACAGTGTTTACAACTCCTGGAGTCAGGGAAAACTGAGCTCAAATTCTCAGACACTTACTAGCTGGGTGACCCTAGGCAAAGCACTTAACTATGTTTACCTCGGAATCCTCATCTGTAAAATGAGCTGGAGAAGGAAATGGCAAACCACTCCATTATCTTTGCTAAGAAAATTCCAAACAGGTTCACGAAGAGTTGGACACAATTGAAATGACTGAACAACATGTACTATATAAATGGTAGCTATTCGTATCGGCATTAAGTAAGGATATTCATTATTAGAACTATTATTTAACACCGTACTAGAAATTTGAGCTGTGGCAAGCAAAATCATCACTTTTTAAGCACATATACAAGGCTTTAATTCAATTTTGCTTTCCTTTCAGTTTTAAATTCTCTACCTCCCAAATCACTGAGAAGATAAGAAAAACAAAATAGATTACAAATATGTATAACCATGCAAAAAAATTCCCATATTAGTTATATACAAAAAGAAGAAAAAAGAAGGAAATATGTTTTAATCTGCACTCTGACTCCTTCAGCTCTTTATCTGGAGATGAATAAATAGCATGCTTTATTATGCATCTTCTCTAATTTTGGTTGGTCAATGTTTCAAAGCAGGATAATTTTACAATATTGTTGTTATTGTATAAACTGGCATACATTGTGAGATATTAATCTATATACCTATTTTCTGCTGGACTACTTTCCAGTTTTCTCAATAGTTTTTCTGGAATAGTGAGTTCTTGTCCCAATAGCTGGAATCTTTGGGTTTTATGACAGTAGCTGGGTGGCACAGTGGATAAAGTGCCAGGCCTGGAGTCAGGAAGACTCATTTTCTTGATTTCAAATCTAGCCTCAGACACTTACAGTTGTGTGACATTGGCAAATCACTTAACCCTATTTGCCACAGTTTGTTCATCTGTAAAATGAGTTGGAGAAGGAACTGGAAAACTACTTGAGTATCTTTGCCAAGAAAACATCAAATGGGGTCACAAAGAGTCAGACATGACTAAAAACAACTGAACAAAAACAAGGTTATTGTATTTGATTGTTTCTGTACACCATATATTCAATCTGTTCCACTAAACAATTGTTCCATTTCTTACCTGGTACCAAACTGTTGTGGTGGTTATAGCTTTAGTATGGATCTGTTCCTGCTAGGTCCCCTTCTTTTTCAAATTTTTTTCCAGTAATTCCCTTGATGTTATTGAACTGTTGTTACTCTGTTAGATGAATTTTTATGTTACTTCTCTAGTTCTATAAAATAATTTTTAGAAGTCTGGTGTAGTACTGAATAAGTAAATTGATAAAGGTAATGTTATGATTTTTATTATATTGGCTCAGCCCACCCATGAGTAACTAACATTTTTCCAATTATTTAGATCTATCTTTATTTGTGTAAAGTGTGATTTGTGCTTCCATAGTTATTGGGGGTATTTTAGCAGATAATTGCCCAAATATTATATACTGTTTGTAGTTATTTTAACCATAATTTCTCTTTCTACCTGTCAGTAATATACAGAAATGTTGAGGATATGTGTGAGTTTATTTTATATCCTGCTGAAGTTGTTCATTGTTTTGAGTAGTTTTTAGTTGACACTCTAGGGTTTTCTAAGTAAACTATATCACCAGTGACAAGTGATAGTTTTGTTCCCTTTGTGTCTATGCTTATTTCTTCATTTATGGTTTTATTGCTGATGCTAGCATCTCTATTATAATATTAAACAATAATGAATATCCTTGCTTCACTCCTGATCTTACTGGAAAGGGTTCTAGCTTATCCCCATAATCCTTTCACTTAATTTTAGGTAGAAACCATTTATCATTTTAAGGAAAGTTCCACTTATTCCTATGCTTTCAAGTGTTTTAAATATGAATGATAATTGTGTTTTATTCGAAGTTTTTCTGCATTTATTGAAGTAATCATTATTTTTGTTGTTATTGTTATTAATGTGGTCAAATATATTTGAAGTTTTCCTAAAAATTGACCCAGGCCTGCATTTATTAAGCACCTACTATGTGCCAGGCACTGTGCTAATAAACAATGGGGATTCAAAGAGGCAAAAAACAGTTTCTCCTTCAAGGAGCAATCTAATGAAGGAGGCAACATGCAAACAAATGGCTATAAAACAGACTATATACAAGATAAATAGGAAATACCTAAAGGAGGGAAGACACTGGAATTGAGAGGGGCAGGGGAAGGTTTCCAGTAGAAGGTGGGATTTTAGTTGGGGCTTAAAGGAAGCCAGAAAGCATTCCAGGCATAGGGGATAGGCAAACAAAATGTCTGGAGCTATGAGAGCATGTGTTGTTCAAGAAACAACCAGGAGTCTGGTGTCATTGGATCAAGAAGTGAGGTGTAGGAAAGGTAGGAGGGGGTTAGGTTATAAATGGCTTTGAATGCCAAATGGAGCATTTTGTAATTGCTCCGGAAGGCAAAAGGAAGCCATTGAAGTTTATTGAGTAAAGGGGGTGGGGTGTGTGTGACATGATCAAATCTGTAATTTAAGAAAATCACTTTAGTGGCTGAATAGAGGATGGACTGGAGTGGGGAGAGACTTGAGGCAGGCAGACCCACTAACAGGCTACAGCAATAATCCAGGCGTGAGGTGATGAGGGCCTGCACTAAAGTGGGGGCAGGGTCAGAGGAAAGAAGGGGACATTTATGAGATGCTGCAAAAGTGAAATTCACAGGCCCGGGCAAGAGATAGGAGAGAGGGGATGAGAAATTGTAAGAAATCTAGGATAACTTCTAGGTTGCAAGCCTAAGGGGCTGGCTGGGAGAACGTGTTGCCCTGTACACTAAGAGAGAAAGTAGGATGGAGGGAAAATTTAGGGGGAAAGATAATGAGTTCTGCTTTGGATACATACTATTGAATTTAAGATGTCTACTGACATCCAGTTCAAACTGTCTGAAAGGCAGCTGAAGATGTGAGAATGGAGATTAGCAAAGAATTTGGGGCAGAATAAGTAAATGTGAGAATCACTGATAATTAAATCCATGGGAGTTGACGAAATAAATCATCAAGTGAAATAGTATAGAGGGAGAAGAAAAGAGGGCCCAAGGCTTTCCTGGTATAAATCCAGCCTGGTCATAGAATATAATCTTTGGCCTATATTGCTGACGTCTCCTTCTTAGTTAAAATTTTTTCTATCAATATTCACTGGGGAAATTGGTCTGTTGTGTTCTTTCTGTTTTTGTCTCTCCTTGGTTTAGATATTAAGACTATATTTGTGTCATAGAAATAATTTAGTAGGATCCCTTCTTTACCTATTTTTTCAAAGAGTTATGTTGGATTGGAATTATTCACTAAATGTTTTGGGCAGCTAGGTGGTACAGTGAATACAGTGCCAGGCCCAGAGTCAGAAAGACTCATCTTCCTGAGTTCAAATCTGGCCTCAGACCCTTACTAGAAATGGGACCCTAGGCAAGTCACTTAATTCTTTTTGCCTCAGTTTCTTTTTTTTTTCTTTTTTTTAATTCAATTTTTAATTTATTAATTTGTTTGTTTCCTTTTAGTTTACAGGATTCAATTCCACAATTCCTTGAATTTCACATTTTGTCCCCCTCCTTCCCCTCCCCCCCTTGGCGTCTTATAATCAAGTATAGGATCTGTAAATAATTTCACATTACACAATGGTCAGGTTATAAGGATGGATTGTACCAGCTGGAATGAAAAATGGTAAAGAGGACATAAAATCAAATAAGAGAACGAAAAAGATCAGGTATTTTGCTTCCACCTGGATATAAATTTAGTTCTTTCTAGTTCTTTCTCTGGATGCACGTTTTTCTCTCCATCATGCGTCTTTTGGGATTGACTTATATCCCTGCATTGTTGAGAAGAGTCCAGTCTATCAAAGTTGGTCATCACACATGCGTTGTGTCTGTAATTGTGTACAAATTCCTCCTGGTTCTACTCTTCTCACTCAGCATCAGCTCTTTTAAGCCTCTCCAGGTAAATATGAAGACCGCCTGCTCCCCGTTTCTTATAGTGCAATAATATTCCATAACATGCATATACCACAACTTGTTCAGCCATTCCCCAATTGATGGACATCCCCTTAATTTCCAATTCTTTGCCACAGCAAAAAGAGCTGCTATAAACATTTTTGTACATATGGGTCTTTCTCCCATTTCTATGATCTCTTTGGGATATAACCCTAGGAGTGGTATTGCTGGCTCAAAGGGTATGAAAGTATTTACAGCCCTTTGGGCATAGTTCCAGATTGCTCTCCAGAAAGGCTGGATCAGTTCACAGCTCCACCAACAATGCATTAGTGTTCCAGTTTGCCCACATCCTCTCCAGCATTTGTCATTTTCCTGTTTTGTCATTTTAGCCAATCTGACTGGTGAGATGTGGTACCTCAGAGTTGTTTTGATTTGCATTTCTCTAATCAATAGTGAAGTAGAGCATTTTTTCATGTGCTTATAGATAGCTTTAATTTCTTTCTCTGAAAACTGCCTGTTCATATCCTTTAACCCTTTATCAATTGGGGAATGACTTGTATTCTTATAAATTTGACTCAGTTCTCTGTATATTTTAGAGATGAGTCCTTTGTCAGAGACATAGGTTGTAAATATTCTTTCCCAATTTCCCACCTCCCTCCTAATCTTGGTTACATTGGCTTTATTTGTACAGAAACTTTTCAATTTCATGTAGTCAAAATTATCCATTTTACATTTTATAATGTTCTCTAATTCCTGTTTCGTCATAAAGTCATTCCCTCTCCACAAGTCTGATAGGTAAACTATTCCTTGTTTTAGCAGACTGCTTACAGTATCAACCTTTATACCTAGATCATGAACCCATTTAGACTTGATTTTGGTATATGGTGTTAGATAATGGTCTATGTCCAGTTTCTGCCATACTATATTTCAGTTTTCCCAGCAGTTTTTGTCAAACAGTGAGTTCTTATCCCAAAAACCAGGGTCTGGGGGTTTATCAAACAATACATTACTGTAGTCGTTGACTTCTTAATCTCGTGTGCCTAATCTATTCCATTGATCCACTCCTCTATTCCTAAGCCAGTACCAAGTAGTTTTGATGACTGCTGCTTTATAGTACAGACTGAAATCTGGTAAAGCTAGTCCACCTTCCCTAGCATTTTTTTTTTCATTAATTCCCTTGATATTCTGGACCATTTATTCTTCCAGATGAATTTTGTTACTATTTTTTCTAACTCTATAAAGTGGTTTTTTGGTAAATTAATTGGTATGGCACTAAATATATAATTTAATTTAGGTAAAATTGTCATTTTTATTATATTAGCTCGACCCAGCCACGAGCAATTGATATTTTTCCAATTAATTAGATCTGACTTTATTTGTGTGAAAAGTGTTTTGTAGTTATGATCATACAGGTCCTGGGTTTGTTTTGGCAGGTAGATTCCCAAATATTTTATAATGTCTACAGTAACTTTAAATGGGATTTCTCTTTCTACTTCTTGCTGTTGAGTTTCATTGGAAATATATAGGAATGCCGAGGATTTATGTGGGTTTATTTTATATCCTGCAACTTTGCCAAATTTATTTATTGTCTCAAGAAGTTTTTTACTTGATTCTCTAGGATTCTCTAAGTATATCATCATATCATCTGTGAAGAGTGATAGCTTGGTCTCTTCTTTGCCTAACTTGATTCCTTTGATTTCTTTTTCTTCTCTAATTGCTACTGCTAACATTTCTAGTACCAGATTGAATAAGAGGGGTGATAGTGGACACCCTTGTTTCACCCCTGATCTTATGGGAAATGCTTCCAGCTTCTCCCCATTGCATATAATACTTGCTGATGGCTTTAAATAGATGCTACCTATTATTTTAAGGAAGGTTCCATTTATTCCTATACTTTCTAATGTTTTTAATAGGAATGGATGTTGTATTTTGTCAAAAGCCTTTTCTGCATCTATTGAGATGATCATGTGGTTTCTGCTAGTTTTATTGTTGATATGCTCAATTATACAGATGGTTTTCCTAATATTAAACCATCCTTGCATTCCTGGAATAAATCCTACCTGATCAAAGTGTATTATTCTTGAGATAAGTTGCTGTAGTCTTTTGGCTAGTATTTTATTTAGAATTTTTGCATCTATATTCATGAGGGAGATTGGTCTATAATTTTCTTTCTCTGTTTTATCTCTTCCTGATTTAGGTATCAGTACCATATTTGTGTCATAAAAAGAATTTGGTAGGACTCCTTCTTCACTAATTTTCCCAAATAATTTGTAGAGTATTGGAATCAATTGTTCTTTAAATGTTTGATAGAATTCACTAGTGAATCCATCTGGCCCTGGAGATTTTTTCCTAGGGAGGTGACTGATGGCTTGTTCAATTTCTTTTTCTGAGATGGGATTATTTAAGTAATTTACTTCCTCTTCAGTTAATCTGGGCAACTTGTATGTTTCTAAATATTCATCCATTTCCCTAAGATTGTCAAATTTATGTGCATACAATTGGGAAAAATAATTCCTAATTATTGTTTTGATTTCCTCTTCATTGGAGGTAGATTCACCCTTTTCATTTTTTATACTCATAATTTGGTTTTATTCTTTCTTTTTTTTTATCATATTGACTAAGGGTCTATCAATTTTGTTGGTTTTTTCATAAAACCAGCTCTTGGTTTTATTTATTAGTTCAATAGTTTTCTTAATTTCGATTTTATTAATCTCTCCTTTAGTCTTCAATATTTCTAGTTTAGTATTTAATTGGGGATTTTGAATTTGTTCTTTTTCTAGGTTTTTTTAATTGCATGCCCAATTCGTTGAGCTCCCTTTTCTCTAATTTAATCACGTATGCACTCAGGGATATAAAACTTCCCCTAAGAACTGCCTTTAATGCATCCCACAGATTTTGGTATGTTGTCTCATTATTATCATTCTCTTGAATGAAATTACTGATTGTTTCTATAATTTCTTGTTTGACCCACTCATTCTTTAGGATCAAATTGTTTAATTTCCAGTTAGTTTTTAGTCTGTCTTTCCCTGGCCCTTTATTGCATATAATTTTTATTGCATCATGATCTGAGAATGATGCGTTTAATATTTCTGCCTTACTGCATAGAATTGTGAAGTTTTTATGCCCTAGAACATGGTCAATTTTTGAATATGTGCCATGAACTGCTGAGAAGAAAGTATATTCCTTTTTATCCCCATTCAGCTTTCTCCAGAGATCTATCATACCTATCCTCTCTAAAATCCTGTTCACCTCCTTAACTTCTTTCTTGTTTATTTTGAGGTGGATTTATCAAGTTCAGATAGGGGGAGATTAAGGTCTCCCACTAGTATAGTTTTGCTATCTATTTCTTCCTCTAATTCCTTTACCTTCACCTCTAGGAATTTGGATGCTACACCACTTGGTGCATATATGTTAAGTAGTGATATTGCTTCCTTCTCGATGGTGCCTTTTAACAGGATATAGTTTCCTTCTTATCTCTTTTAATTAGGTCAATTTTTGCATTTGCTTTATCTGAGATAAGGATTGCTACCCCTGCTTTTTTTTACTTTAGCCGAGGCAGGATATATTTTACTCCAACCTTTTACCTTTACCTTGTGTGTATCCCTCTGTTTCAAATGTGTTTCTTGTAAACAGCATATTGTAGGATTATGATTTCTAATCCATTCTGCTATCCGTCTCCGTTTTATAGGAGAGTTCATTCCATTCACATTTACAGTTATGATTGTTATCTGTTTCTTTCCCCTCATCCTATTCCTGACCCTGTTAATGTTCGTATTTTCCCTCCCTTCTCCCTTCCCCCCCTTAATAGTTTTCCTTTTGACCACCGCCTCCCTCAGTGTTCCCTTTTCGGCCCCCCTCCCTTTTCCTCCCCTTTTCCCCTTACTACTTCCCTCCCTACAAATCATTCCCACCCCCCTTTTGTAACCCTTTCCCCCTCCTACTGCCTGTAGGATATTGTTATACGTAATGAGGTATGCTATTTTTTCTTCGCATCAAGAATGACAGGAACAGATCTCATGCGAAGCTCCTCTCCCTCCCCTCTTTCCCTCTAAAATGATGTGTGTTCTCCTTGTTTACCTTTCTAAGTCACTGTTGCTTCTCGTAATTGGAGGTTGAATTTTCCATTGAGTTCTGGCTTTTTTATCAAGAAGGTCTGGAACTCTGTTATATCATTGAATGACCATCTCTTTGCCTGGAAGAATATGCTCAGTCTTGCTGGGTATGTGATCCTTGGTTGTAATCCGAGCTGTTTTGCCTTCCTGAAAATTGTATTCCACTGCTTCCGATCTTTCAGTGTGGAGGCTGACAAATCCTGTGCAATCCTCACTGTGGACCCTCGATATTTGAATTGTTTCTTTCTGGCCGCTTGAAGTATTTTCTCTTTTATCTGGTAGTTCTGGACTTTAGCCACAACATTTCGAGGATTTTTCAGTTTGGGATCTCTTACAGCAGGTGTCCGGTGGATTCTGTCGATTTCTATTTTCCCCTCAGGTTCTAGTATCTCAGGGCAGTTTTCCTTAACGAGCTCTTGGAGAATGTTGTCCAGGCTCATTTTTTCATCATAATTTTCTGGTAGGCCTATGATTCTCAGATTATCTCTCCTGGATCTGTTTTCCAGGTCAGTTATTTTTTCTTTGATGTATTTTACCTCTTTTTCTAATTTTTCATTTTTGTTGTTTTGCTTGGCTAATTCTTGGTTCCTCGTAGAGTTATTTGTTTCCATTTGTTTAATTCTGGTTTTTAGCAAATCATTTTCCTTGGTTAATTTTTGAAGCTCCTTTTCCATATCATACACTTTTCTTTTTAGAGAGATGGTTTCCTCATTATAATGTTTTTCGAATTCTGCTATTTTCGTTTTGAGAGAATTATTCATTTTGTCTTCTATCTCTCTCATTTTGCTTTCAAAGTTCCTTTTGATCTCATCTAGGAGAACCTTCTGTGCTTGGGATCCACTCCCTGTTGAAGTCTCAGCTGTGGGTGTGGAGTCCACAGTGTCTCCCTCTGAGGTTGGTTCCTCCCTCTGAGGATAGTAGGACTCTAGAGTCTTTGTCTTTGTAGTCTGCTTTCTACCCATTTTGAGGCAGTGTCCTAGCCACGCCCTTCCTCTAGGATCCCAAGCCTTTACTGTAGAGGGTTTTGCCCTGGGGCAAGAGTTACTATATTTTCAGGGTCAGAGGGGGGGTTTGGAGCAAGTGGGGTTCACTCTGCCATCCTTGTCTTTGGAGGTCCTGAAAGGGGCTTTAAAAAAAAAAAAAAAGATTTCTGGGCTATGAAGTGGTAGCCCCAGGAGTGTTTGCTGTCCAGTATAGGGGCCCCTGTATTTGCTTCTTACCTTGCTCTTTCCAGTCCCAGCCCTTTGGTGATAGGCCTGGTAGTGGACCTTGTGGTTGATGGGAAGACTTGCCCTCCGAGTTGATCAGGCCCCTTCCAGGCCTGCGTCCGCCACGCCTTCCCGCAGAGGCCAATGTGCCTTCCCGGCCCGAGCCCGCTGCGCTGCCGCCGCCGCACATTCCCGCGCAGGCACATTCCCGCGCAGGCCACCTCGCCGTCGCCCGCTATTATTCCTTATTAGAACTTGTCCTTCGCATCTATGTATTGATAAATCTGGAAACGGCCACAGCTGCTGCTGATCTGGAGCCCCTCTGGCTGGCGGCTGCTCAGGCCCGCCCTGTGGCTAAAGCCTCGGCGTGGGGCTGGGCTCGGCTCCCAGAGCATTGCGCTGGCCGATTCCTGCCAGCCTATCGGGCTGTTTTCAGCGGGAGGTTAGCTTCTCTGTGTCATTTTGTGGGTTCTGCAGCTCCAAAGTTTGTTTAGAGTCCCCTTTTTACATGGATTGGGGAGGGTGGAAGCCGGAGCCGTGGAAGCCGGAGCCGCGGGAGGGTCGTGCTTCTACTCCGCCATCTTGGCTCTGCCGTTGCCTCAGTTTCTTTATCTGTAAAATGAGCTAGAGAAGGAAATGGCAAACCACTCCAATATCTTTGCAAAGAAAACCCCAAATGGGATCACAAAGAGTCGGACATGACAGAAACAACTGAACAACAACAATAAACATTTGATATAATTCAATTGTAAATCCATCTGCTCCTGGTATTTTAATATTTACAATTGCATAATTTATAATTACACTTTAAAAAAATTTAACATTCGGGATTTTTTTTGAGGGGGGAAGGCAAGGCAATTGGGGTTAAGTGACTTGCCCAAGGTCACACAGCTAGTAAGTGAGTCAAGTGTTTGAGAATGGATTTGAATTCAGGTCGTCCTGACTCCAAAGCTGCTGCTCTATTCACTGCATCACCTAGTTGCCCCTAACATTCATTTTGTTAAAAACATTTTGAGTTCCAAATTCTTTCCCTCCTTCCTGCCCCTTCCCATCCATTGAAAAGGCAAGCAAGAGGAGGCTGTAATTTAACATTTAATTAATTAAATGTAATTAGTATCTGTAATTAAATCATTTAACAATGATTTAGCTGTATGACTTTGGATAAGTAACTTCTCTCAGCCCATTTCCTCATCTGTGAAATGGGGACAATAATAGCACTAGCTTCACAGAGTTGTTTTCAAGATCAAATGAGAAAGCATATGTAACTCTTAAAACAGTCATATTAATGCTAACACCAGTACTAAATGCTAACACTAAGCATTGGCATTATTCTTCTTCCTTTTATTTTTTTTTGGTATGTGTATACACATACACACACACACATGTATATCCTATATATACCCTACATTATCTAGTTTGGAAGATGTGTATAGGTATTTTTTCCCTTTGTCTTCTTTTTAAATTTAAAGTCCTCTTGATCAAATTTAAGCAAGTCTAGGCAAACGCAGCTTTTACACACCCTCACATAGTGCTAACCAATATGTTACCAATGTGAGACCCATAGCAGCCACTATGAATATACAGGTGTATTTCCAGGGTTAAATTGCAAAATATAACAAACTCTCTTCCTCAAAGACTAAACCAAGATATTTGTTCAGATACCCGAAATTCAATTCCACCATGGTAATAAAGAAGTTTATACACATCACCAATCCAGGGAGTGCCAACATCTCCAAACCTTCTCTCTATTAGGCCTATCCACCAACAAGCTCTCTTAGGCAAAACTGCTCCCTCTCTCACTCACACTAGCTGCTCTGCCTCACTCTCTCTTCCTGCTCCACCTGTTTGACAAGCTCCTCCCACCATGGGTTCCATGTGACTCAAGCTGTGGGCTGGGCCAAAGCTCAAAGCAGGTGACATGGTCTATTAAGGAGCAGAGAAGATCTTCAAACTCCCTTAATATTACAACCAAGAAGCCCATCTTTCCTATACTTTAAGCTATGGTCTAAAAACCCAAAGTTATCCCTCTCTCTTCATCAGCCTCTGCTTTTGCTCAGTAACACTGAATAAAAATCTACTTGTATATCCTTAAAGTTTTCATGTTTTTGCAGAAGACTCCATAATCCTTATTGATGCTTTAAAGATTCTTTTTGGAAGTATCATATTTTTATCCACATGGAACACTAGGTTTGGAGAGTAAACATAAATTTTGATAAGCATTGTTAGGTTCTCCATCAAGACTTTTCCATTGTTAATGCAAGACTGACAAATAGTTAACAAATAGTACTCCTCAACAGAGGGTCACCAGTCACAATTTTGTCTTTTCTTCATTTCTGCTTTTTCTAAAGATGACCTTTCTCATCATGACATCTATGGACTTGAATCATCATTTCTCCAAGTTCTTTCTTCCTCAGAGGGTTAAACTACCTCTCTGTAGGTATAAGCTCATTTGCATCATATAACAATGATTTGATGGGTCTGTATTTCATTCCTCTGTGAAACATTCTTTCACAAAATATTATCATTAGTCAGATTTTGTCTTCATGTTTTTTGTTCATCTTTGTCTTTACATAGAGGACTTTTCCCATTTTTTATCCCAAGAAATGTCATTCTCGAGGTTAATCAATCAAAAAAAAACATTTATTTAACATCTACAGTACTAGGTACTGGGTACTCTGTTAGTGCTTTAAAATTCCTCTGCCCCTTACATTCTATTAGGAAACTATAGATATATATGAATACATGAAGGAAGGAAAGAATGAATGAATAAATGTTCATTAAGTGTTTAACCAAGGTAAGTGCTGCAGTGAGTACCAAAATAACAAAGGCAAAGACAATTCTTGCCTGTATGGTCACCAAATATCCACAAAGAGAACAGATGTGAGAAATGTAATGGTGGTAGAATCAATAAGATTTTCTTTACTAGATATAACTAGACATACAGAATGAGCAACAGTAAAGCACTGAGGATAAGTTTAAGGCTACAAGCTTGGATGACTAAAAAGATGGTGGTAAACTCAACAAAAATAGAGAAATCTGGAAAAGTGTGGTGTGGGGGGAAATGTTGAATTCTATCTTGATTATGCTATGCTTGAGGTGTCTGTAGGATACTCAGCTGGAAACAACCAATAAAAAGTTGGTGATATAGAAATGGCAATTAAGTAAAAGACTAGAACTGTAGTTTTAAATCTAGGAATTATCTACAAAGAGATAGTAATTAAACCCATGGGATCTGGTGAGATCACTTCAAGAAGAATACAGAGAAAGGAGAGAAAAAATCCAGGAGAGATTTCTCCCACAGTCAACTGCCCTTACACCTATTCAAATGTTATAGAATAAAGTTAGAGAAAATCATGAAACCACACTGACTGGATCTACTACAAATGTATGTTAATCAAAATGGGCCTTCACTGCTGTAAGGCAATCCTTTCATACCTCCCTAATTGATTCACTATTCTATTAACCACAACAGCTTTTACAAACTTTGTCTTTCCATTTCAAACCTTTTATGGCTCCCCCTTTCCCCACTCTCTAAGCCAAAAACAGTGGCTTCATTTCACTGAACAAATTGAGGCTATCTGCATAGAGTTCCCTCTTTTCCCCTTCTCTGTACCTCCCAGATGTTTTCGACCATTATCTCCTCTGTCTCAAATGAAGTGATGGCCCTTCTCCTTGCCAGTGCAAATGCCTCTACATGTATAAGTAATCCCATTTCATTCTATCTTCTCCAGAAGGTTGCCCCCTTTATTTATTACCTCCACTCTTTCACTAATCTTAAATCTCTCCCTGTTTATTGGCTGCTTCCCTACTGCCTACAAACATATCCACATTGGTGGAGTTGTTAAATTGATCCAACTATCCTGGAGAGGAATGTGGAACTATGTTCAAAAGACTATAAAACCGTACATACCCTTTGACCCAGCAATATCACTATTAGATCTGTATCTCAAAGAGATTAAAAAAAGAAAAAGGAAAATGACATATACATAACAAAAAATATTTATAGCAGCTCTTTTTGTTGTGTCAGAGAACTAGAAACTGAGAGGATATCCATCAACTGGGAACAAGTTGTGGTATATGACTGTGATGGAATGTTGCTGTGTTAAGAAATGACAAACAGGATGCTTTCAGAAAAGCCTGGAAAGACTTACCTGAAATGATGCAAAGTTAAGTAAGCAGAACTAGGACATCGTACACAGTAAAAGCAAAATCATACAACGATCAACTGTGAATGATTTAGCTATTCTCAGCATTACAATGATTCAAGACAAATATGAAGGACTGATGATAAAAAACCTCCAGAGAAAGAAGTGATGAAGTCTGAATTCAGATTAAACCATGCTTTTTTAAAACTTTCTTTACTATTCTTGGTTTTGTGTTTTTTGTGGGGTTTTTGTTTTGTTCTATGTTTTCTTTCACAACACGACTAACATGAAATATGTTTTGCATGACTATACATGTATAACCTATATCAAACTGCTTGCTGTCTTTGAAGGAGAAAATTTGGAACTCAAATTTTAAAAAAATAGGGGGGCAGAGTAAAAACAGGAACTAACTTAAGCTTGTCTTCAATTACCTCCAACACCTCTAAAAAATGACTCTAAAGAGACAGATAGGTGGTACAGTGAATAGAGCACCGGCTGTGGAGTCAGGAGGATCTGAGTTCAAATTTGGCCTCAGACACTTAAACATTCACCAGCGGTATGACCTTGGACAAGTCGCTTAATCCCCCCCCCCCCCCCCCCCCCCCCCCCCCCCCCCCAACAAAAAAGATTCTAAACAAATTTTAGAGCTACAGAACCCACAAAATGACGGAGTGAAATACATGCCCATCAGAAGTCAGCATGGAAAGCTGAAAGGAAGGGTCTATCGCACAGGGCTGTGAGTAAAGCACAGTCCCACATGTTGGCACAGAAAGGCCAGAGCGGACTTCAGGGCCCTGAAGCACTGGTAGCAGTGGTGGCTTCCAGACTTCTTAACCCATAAATGCCAAAGAGAAAGTAAAAGATCATTGGGAAACTCTGCTGGACCTGAGTAAGAGAAGAGTGAAGTCCAACCCCTGCCCCTGGGACAGCAGAAGTAGTGGTGACTGTGGCAGCAGAGAGGTTGCTTCTGGGGCTCCAGGCTCACAGATGGTGGGGACCAAGCAGCTGACCAGAAGGCAACTGCAGGAATCTCTTTGCTGGTGGTAAGGCAAGATTCTCTTGCTTTACCTTGCTTGGATCTGGGTTGCTGTCTTGGGAGGTGGTCCTGGGGTGGAGTGTTGCCATGGCAGAGCTTGTTGAGGCTGTGGAGAGTCAGTCCTCCTCACAGTTCTGATGCAGGTCCCCAGAAGAGGCTCTGACAACACCTGTGCACAACCCCAGAAATTTGGGACATAGCACTCTCCACTCTGGAAGTAGAGTTCTACTATGGCAAAGAGCTCAAAAGTCAGGTAATTAGCTGCCAAGATGAGCAAACAGAGGAAGAGAAATCAGACTATAGAATCATTCTTTGCCAACAAAGAAAATCAAAACAGAACCAGAAGAAGACAACAAAGTCAAAACTCCTCCATCAAAAGCCTACAAGAAAAATATGAATTGGTCACAGGCCATGGAGAAGCTCAAGAAGGATTCTGAAAATCAAGTAAAAGAAGTAGAGGAAAAACTGGGAAGAGAAATGAGAGTGAAGCAAAAAAATCATGAAAAATGAGTCAGCAGCTTGCTAAAGGAAACCCCCCAAAAATAATGAAGAAATAACACCTTAAAAAATAGACTAACTCAAATGGCAGAAGAGGTTCAAAAAGCCAATGAGGAAAAGAATGCCTTAAAAAGCAGAACTGGCCAGATGGAAAAGAAAGCTAAAAAACTCATTGAAGAAAATAATTCCTTCAAAATTAGACTGTAGCAAACAGAAGCTAATGACTTTATGAGAAATCAAGATATTATAAAACATATCCAAAAGAATGAAAAAAATAGAAGGCAATGTGAAATATATCATTGGAAAAACCACTAACCTGGGAAACAGACCCAGGAGAGATAAATTATTGAACTTCCTGAAAATCATGATCAATAAAAGAGCCTAGACATCATCTTTCAAGAAATTATCAAGGAAAACTGCCCTGATATTCTAGAACCAGAGGGCAAAATTGAAATTCAAAGAATTCACCAATTGTCTCTTGAAAAAGATCCCAAAAAGAAAACACCTAGGAATATCATAGCCAAATTCTAGAGTTCCCAGGTCAAGGAGAAAATATTACAAGCTGTCAGGAAGAAATAATTTAAGTACTGTGGAAAAACAATCAGGATAATACAAGATCTAGCAGCTTCTACATTAAGGGATCGAAGGGCTTAGAATATGATATTCTGGAGGGCAAAGGAGCTAGGATTAAAACCAAGAATCACTTACCCAGCAAAACTGAGTATAATGCTTCAGTGGAAAATATCAAAATTCAATGAAATAGAGGACTTTCAAGCATTCTTGATGAAAAAAACCAGAGCTGAACAGAAAATTTGACTTTCAAACACAAGAAGCAAAAGAAGCATGAAAAGGTAAACAGGAAAGAGAAATCCTAAGAAACTTATTAAAGTTGAACAGTTTACATTTCTACATGGAAAGATGATATTTTTAACTCATGAGACTTTTCTCAGTATTAGAATAGTTGAATGGAATATGCATATGTATAGGTGGGTATATGCGTATGTATGTATATGTGTGTGTGTGTGTATGTATACATAGAGGGCACAGGGTGAGTTGAATATGAAGGGATGATATCTAAAAAATAAAATGGGCTGAGAGAGGAATATATTGGAAGGAGAAAGTAAGAGACAAAATAGGGTAAATTATCTCACATAAAGAGAGAAGAAAAAGCTATTACAATAGAAGGAAAAAGCAAGGAGGTGAAAGGGAATTTCAACCTTACTCTCATATTTGGCTTAAGGAAGGAATAACCTACACACTCAGTTGGGTATCTTACCCTATAGGAAAGTATGGGGGAAGGGAATAAGAGGGGGGGATAATAGAAGGGAGGACAGATTGGGGGAGGGGGTAGTAAGAAGCAAACACTTTTGAAAAGGGACAGGATCAAGGAGAAAATAGAATAAATGGGGGGCAGGAAAGGATGGAGGGAAATATAGTTAGTCTTTTACAATATGACTACTATGGAGATGTTTTGCATAACTACACATGTATAATCTATATTGAATTGTTTGTCCTCCCATTAGGGGTGGGTGAGGAGGAAAGAAAGAAGAGAATCTGGAACTCAAAGTTTTCAAAACAAATGTTAAAAAGTTGTTGCTACATGCAACCAGGAAATAAGATATGCAGACAATGGGGTATAGAAATCCATCTTGCCCTACAAGAAAGTAAGGAGGAAGGGGGTATATAAGAGAAGACAGACTAGAGGAAGGGGAATCAGTATGCTTGCCATCTTGGGGTGGTGGTAGGGGAGAGATGGGGAGAAAATCTGTAACTCAAAATCTTGTGGAATGAATGTTGAAAACTAGAAATAAATAAATTCTGGGGAAAAAAATTTTTAAATAAATGATAAAAATTATTTTTACATGTAATATGAAAAAATATTTTTAAGTGCCACCAAAAAAAATGGGCTGTTTACATGCTACCTCCTACATAAATTTTTTCCTTCAACCTCCTGCCCCACTCTTCCTCCTCATATAACCTTGTTCTTATTTATATAGATTTTGGGTCCTACCAATAGAATGTAAATATACTGAAGTTGAGGATTATTTCACTCTTATCTTTGTATCATAAGCATTTAGGATAATGCCTCTATACTCAGTAGTCACAGCTAGTAAGCATCAAAGCTAGGATTTACAGTCAGATCTATCATAAATCGAAGTCTCCTGCTTTTTCCACTAACATACTTAAACATTCATTAGGAATGTACTATGCAAAAGATATCTGAGTTTCAGAGGATATAATAATAAAAACTGACACAGTTCCTACATTCTAGGAACTACTGCAGAATTGTGACAAATACACAAATGAGTATAGCAACTCATATTTATATAACATTTTGCAAAGTGCTTTACATACCTTGTAATACTTTACAAAGTGCTTTTTGATCTTCATAATAATCCTTTAAGGTGAGTGTTATTACCACTCTCATTTTACAGGAGAGAAAATTCAAGGCTCAGTGGGGTTAAATGATTTGACTTCCCAACTGGTTGTTTCTCATTCCTCATACACAAAATTCTATCCCTTTGCACAGGGATAACTAGAAAACATTCATTCATTCCTTGCTTCTATCTCTTAAAACTTGAATATTTTTGAAAGCTCAGTTTAAATTCCAGTTCCTACATGAGGCAGTCTCTCTAACCTACTAGTTCCTTTACAAAAAAAAAAAAAATGACCATTTTACATATATTTGCCATAAATTTATATCATATACATCTTGCCTTCCTCCAAAGATTATAAGCTCCCTAAGGGCAGAGATAATTTTATTTGTGTCTTTGCTTTTCCAGTGCCTAGCATTATATGTGGAACATTGTCAATGCTTAAAAAACTCTTATTGATAACCCAGGATCATATAAATGTCTGAAGTGGGACATGAACTCAGACCTGCCTAACTATTTTTTTCATCCTATCTCCTTATTTAGAGTATGATAAGGTAAAGGGAAAATCCAGACAAAATATGCTGAGAAAATTTGTAGAGAAAAAAAATCGCATGTAGCTGGAGGACTTATAAAAGCCTTCTTTGAGGAGTTGGCACTTGAGCTAGGCCTTCAGGGAAGATAATTTTACCACCAGGAGATAAGGAGTATTTTCTGATTAGGGAAAGGCTTCATGAAGACAGAAAGGCAGCAAAGGAAGAGATGAGATCAGGGAACAGCAACTGGTCCAGTGGACCCTGAACATGAGCTATATAAGAGAGAAAGTCATGTGAAATAAAAGCTAAAAAGGTAGGCTGAGGTAAATTGGGAATGTTCTCCAAAGGCAGAGTCCTTAGAATGAGGGGAATGTTTTCCTTGTCACTTTTGTGTTTTAGTTTGTATCTTCACAGATGTCTTGGGTCAAATTAGATTTGATTCAAGTAGAGAGAGTGGCCCCATAGATAGCACTTACCTTCAAAGGGGAAAAGTACACTTAAAAAGTCCATTTCCTTTTAAAGGTGTCTAGGTAGCAACTGTATTAAGCTTTCATTTTCAGCATTAGCAGAAAGAGTGTTCAAAGCCTTAAAAAAAAAGGTTGGGAGTTTGGAAGGAGAGGTGGAGTGAAGGGAATTTGTAGAAATATCACTGTCTTGAAATCTATAGGACCACAGAGGTCACAGTTCATCAGTTCTAGCCTGTGGTAGTACTTTCAATCACTGAATCAATTTAAATTACTAATAATAAGAAAGGCTACATGACAAGACATCCATTTCAAGACAGGCACTAATAGAATCAGAGCTAAGTATCTAGCTGGACTGTAGGTAGCATGACAAGATGCTGGGTTATGTTTTCAGCCTTCATTGGAGTGAATGCAAACTAATACTGTAGTGGAGCTGCTCTGAAGAGCACAACTAATTGCCTCTTCTGTTCTTTCAAATCACTCCACTTTTTACAGAGTCTGGAGCTTTGTTAACAAACAGGATCCACGTAAATTCCAAAGGCTTTTTATATACATTTTTAGAATCCCAGAATCATAGAATCTCAAAACGAAGGGACCTCAGTTTGTCCTCTATTCTAAAGTCTTTGTCAAACAGGAATCTCCTCTACACCATCTCTGCCAAATGATCATCTAGCCTTCACTTGAAGACCTCCAACGACAGAGAATCTCACTTCCGCTTGAGACAGTCCACTCTCCTTTTGAACGGGTCTGGCTGTTTGGAATTTCTTCCTTTCAGGGAACTAAAATCTATCCCTCTGCAGACTCCTACTGCTCTTAGTTTTCTCCTGTAGACTCAAGTAAAAGAAGTATGGCACCGAGACCTGAGCATAATAATAACTCCAACTAATTTGTCACATTTCTATTGCAATTTCAAGTTTGCAAAGCATTGTCCCTATAACAATCCTGTGTGGAAGAGAGAAGCATTATTTGCCCCATTTTATAGAAAAGAAATGGTGCAGTGACTTTCTTATAGTCACATAAGCATGATACATCAGAGTTGAGATTCAAATCTCAGTCTTTTGATTTAAATTAATTTCTACTACGTTGTACCATCCCATAGATGTGCTCTAAGAAACAAAACAGGACTATCACTAGTTTTATGCTGGACAACATACTTCTAATCATACAATCTAAAATCATATCAGCTTAAGAAATTCAAATTTGTTTAAATTTTAAGATACAAAGAAGTTAAACAATCTTTGAGGTTAGAAGGCAAAGAATATTATTATCCTTATGTAGGAGTAATCAAGAATTTATGATCTGGTTTCTCTGTATTAAGAGATTAGAAAACAAAGAATTGGGAAAAGTCAAGGGTTTAAGTTCAAGCTCTGCAATAATTCACCACACGACACTGAATAAGTCATTATAAATTATTGTTTCACGTTCAAGTGTTTTGTCAATATACTTGGTCAGTCTTTTTTCTTTTCAGAATCTGTGTATGCATGTATGCGTGTGTGTGCAGAAGAAACAAACAGCTGTCTTGTACTGATCTACAGTGTGCATTGAATATATATGTACTACATTTTGAAAAGACCTTAGTGGACATGAGCTAAACCTAACACCAAGTGATTCTCTCTAGAGCTCCAGAGTCATGGTGTGAAGAGCCAAAGGACACAAGAAAGAAAGTGACTCCTTATTTTAGGATCCTAGCTCCCCAGGCCTAAACTCATTTTGACTAGGAGTCCAAAGCTAAGGGTCCCTTGGCAGGAAAGGGAAAGGCCAACCTGGTCCCCTCTGGGCCCTGTCTCAATTTTTTGTTGTTACCTGTGTATGCTTATATTTGTATATATTGTCTCCTCAGACAGAATGCAAGCTTCTTGAAAACAATAATTATTTCATTTTTTTGAATTTGTATCTAAGTGTTCAGAACAGTGCCTTATACATAAAAGGCACTTGATGCTTGCTGGCTTATTGCTTGGCTTTATCTCTTCAGATTTCAATTCCTTCTTTTGTAAAATAAGGGTCTGACTAAATGATCTCCAAGTTATCTCTGAATTCTAAGTTTCTACATTCTATTTTCAAACATTCTGTTTTCTGACACTGTTAATTATTTTCTACTCTGATACTCAACAGTTCCATCTTTAGCCATTAGGCAGCTAGGTGGTACAGTGGATAGAGCACTGGGTCTGAAGGCAGGAAGATCTGAGTTTAGCCTCAGACAATTCTGAGCTGTATGAGCCTGGGCAAGACAAATAACCTCTGGTTGTCTCAGTTTCTTCAACTGTAAAATAAGGATGATATTACTTGTATGTTTCAAGAGAAAAAAACATAAAACAGTGCCTGGCATAGCTTAATAAGTACCTATTCCCTTCCCTAGTTTCTATCACATCTCTAAAAAAAGCACTTAATTTTTAGTTTATACTTCAGTAATTCAATTGAATCATGATCTTACTGATGTGAGTAATTCTTCAATTAATGCCAATCATGGCCCATACTTTGCCATTCTCTGAAATCTTTTTCCATGTTCTCTCAAAGCTCCTCCATGAAGTTTCTATCCAACATGGTGAAGTCTGTCCTACAGGTCATTCTATATTTTATGAGAAATAGAGAAGCCCCTAGGATATGTAATCTCTCTTCCATTACTCTTGCCATATGAGTAGCCCACCTTTTTTAATCATACATTTCTAATCTGTAGCTAATTATATTGCAGGAATGTGTAAAATAGAAAGAGTAGTGGACTGGAAATCAGGAAACTTGGATTGGAGTTTAGCCTTTTCATTTTAACATTTCATGTTCTAAGGTCCTTTTCAGTGAACAAATCATTTAATTTTTCTGACTTTCAGTTTCACAGGCTCAATTTCTGAATACATATCCAGTGTTGAATGAATATAAGCATCTAGAGAAGAACGACCAGGATTATGAAGTCCCTTGAATCCATGTCAAATGAAGATAAACTAAAGGAACCGGGAAGGTTTGTTTAGCCTGGAAAATAGAAGACTCATGGGATGCTGTTGTTGTTTAGTAGTTTCAGCTGTGTCTGACTCTTTGTGACAACCATTTGGGGCTTTCTTGGGAAAGATACTCAAGTGTTTTACCATTTCCTTCTGAAGCTGATTTTACAGATGAGGAAACTGAGGCAAGCCAGGTTAAGTGACTTGCCCAGGATCAGTCACCTAGTGGTTGAGGCCACATTTGAACTCAGTTCTTCCTGACTCCAAGCCTAGTATTACCAAATGCTACTAGAAACATGATAGTATCTGAAGGGCTGTCATGTGGAACGATGGATTATCAGACTTCTGTTTGGCACAACATGAAAGAATTTGGAACAATAGGTAGAAGTTACAAAGAGGATAATTTAGGCTTGCCCCCTAAACTATCCCCTCCATCTGACTGTCTTATTATTGGTACCACCATCCTCCCAGTTACCCAGGCTTAAATGTTAGATGTCACCTCAATTCCTCACTCTCTTTCACTCCCCATATGTAATCTGTTGCCAAGTCCTGCAGATTTTATGTAACATATCTTAGTTTATAAATTCCCTTTTCTCTTCTGACATTCCCACCATCCTAGGGCAGGCCCTCATCAACGCACACCTGGACCACTGCAACAACCCTCTGGTTGGTCTTCCTGCCTCAAGTCTCTCCCCACTCCAGACCATTTTCTGCTGGCAAAGTTATCTTTCTAAAGTGCTGGTCTGACCATGACACCTCCCTACTCAATAACTCCAGTTACTCCCTATTACTCCAGGAGCAAACATAAAGTCCTATGTTTGGCATTCAAAGGCCTTCATAATCTGCCTCTCCACACACCTTTCCAGCTTTCTTATGTCCTCTGATCTGCAATTCAGTAAGATGGGCCTCCTCTATTGTTCCTCCAACAAGACACTCCACCTCCCAACTCCAGTCATTTTCACTGGCTATCCCTTGAGGTTGGAATTCTATTCCTCCTTATCTGTTTCCCTCACTTCCTTCCAATCTCAGCTAAAATCTCATCTGCTACAAGAAGCCTTTCCCAGTCTCCCTTACTTTTAATAGCTTCCCTTTGTTATTTCTAATTTATCCTGTATGTTGTTGCTTTACACACCATTGTTTACATTTTGTCTCCCTCATTTGCATCCCCAGAACTTAGCAAGGTGCCTAGCACAAAGCAGAAACTTAATGTTTACCCATTGATGAGAATTGGGAGGGGAAAATAGGGTGGGAAGAAGGCTCAGAAAAGGATTCTAGTTCTTTATATTCACAATGCCTAGCACATAGTAGGCACTTAATAAGTGACTGACTGATGTAGACAATACCTTGCTGCTTCGCTTCTGGAAGGCATGAATGATGGAAAGGGATCACATTTTTCTCTCTCTTACACTTTCTAAATGACTGCAAGGAAGTCTCAAAGACAGCTCTGAGAAAGATGAACTCTTCTCTCTCTCATATGACTTACAAAGGAGCTCCTGCTGCCCACAGGCCACACAATTCCCAAGCAAGTACACAAGGATCAACTGAAGGAACTGAGGAAAAATAAACCATTTTTAAATCTGCCAGGGAGATGCTGTATCTGTCATCAAACTGGATCTGCTCCTCTGAATTGACAGGTGCATTCTGTAAAATGTTAAAAGCACATAAACTAATGCTGGTGGGGGCAGGGTGGAGGAGGAATTTCTTTTTCCCCCAGCTTCGTCCTTGACCTGTTCTCTCCTTTACATCTTGTGTGTCAGGGGAATGGGATTTCTCAGGCAGATACACTAATGTGAAATGCATTAGTATTAAAGTGGGGGCTTCCAGCCCACCCAGGGCCAAAGGGTTAATAAAAAGCGACAGGATTTAATGATAGCCATTACTGTAGCTTGGCAACCGGGAGAAGGTGTGTCGGGGAGGCCTAATTAATGAATGAAGTAGCAAGAGTTTCTGTTAAGTTGGTAAGCAGTTCACAGTTCACCATTGGTAGGATTTGCCCAGATGGTAATACTCTTAAGCTTTCTTAGCTCCACTGAGCAGGAGAAAAATAATGTGATTAGAGTTGCAGCTTTGGTTAAAGTTTTGACATTCTCTGAGCCATAGCTTACAACATTCTGAAAAGACTTATTTTGCTCACTCTTGGATGAGGCATGATTGTGTACTGGAAAGAGCTCTGGATTTGGCAATGGATAACCTGAACTCAAGTCCCATTTCTAAGATTTTCTGGCTGTATAATTATAGATAAGTCACTTTGCTTCTTTTGGGCCTCAATTTCTTCATTTGTAAATTGGAGATGATAAATTTTATACTATCTTCCTCACTTTGTAGGAAGAAAAGTATTACAGAAATGGGGAAATGTTATTTCCACTAGTGAAGATCTGCATGTCATCCAATATATAATCTCTTTCTTGTGTATGTCAATCAGTATATTCATTTCTTGTGACTGATCCTAGGACAAAGCAACACAGAAAAAAAAAAATTTCTGGGTACTATGCTATCCATACCAAAATATTCAGGATTTTAGCCTGATTCAGGTGTCATTTTGATTATGGGCTCTGATGAAGTCTCAAAAGAAGAAATAATGGAATGGGCTCTAGTCTTGGAATAAGAAGCCTTGAGTTCAAATCTAAGCTCTTACACTTATTAGATAGGTGACCATAGAAAAGTTACTTCACTTGGTACTCAAATTATTTGATTTATAGTTTTAAGGAAACTTGGAGACAAACTAGTCCAACATCTCATTAAATAGAGAACTAAGGCTTGAAGATATGTTCCCATTCTTTCTCTCTGTCTCTATTTCTCTCCCTCTTTCTATCTTTAAATTTGTCTTTCTGTCCTTTTAAGACAGATTTTTTAAAAAAAAAGTTTCTCTGTATCTAACCTATGCTAGAACTGAAGGGGCTACTCACAAGACCTATTCCACTCTGATCAGCGTGGGAGTTTTGACCTGCTCTGTTGCAACTTGTGCTACTTTAAGCTCTCCTTAGGCAACCTGGTACCCTCACCCACTCCTTGGGTCTCTCTCTATTAATGCCAAGCTTACTAATGGATTTAGCCCACTGATGCTCAGAATTCTGGAGCTCAAGAGATCCACCAGCCTCAGTATCCTCAAGTAGCAGGGATTAGAGGTGTAGCATGCCTAGCATACAACTCTTCTAAAGTCATACAAGACAACTGAGTAGCAGAATCAGGATTTGAACAAAGGTCCTCTGATTAAAAATCCAGTGCATTTTCAACTGTCAGGTGACAGCTTCAGCTTCATCACCTTTAAAATAAGGATGATACTTTCATTGTCTACTTCACAGAGTTGTTGTAATGATCCAAAGAGAGTAGGGGAAAAATGCTTTTTAAACTACAAAGCGTTTTTAAAAGTACAAGCTATAACTTTAGCCAAGATATTTAAAGATTAATAATTATTCAAGTTTCCATTCTAAGGGCTGATAATGGACTTTATTTACCTCATGGCATGATTATCACTTAAATATACAAACTCTTATATCACAACTATGCTTCTAGTTTAATGTGTGACTGTGGCTAAAAGTTATTTCACTTCTATGGGACTCAGTTTCCTTTCCTATAAAGTAAGGGGATTGATCTTAGATTATCTTGAAGGTATCTTTCAGTGCTACAATTCTATGTTCTAAGGTCTTTTCAAACTCTGAAGTTATATATTGATCTACAAAGCACAAACTTCTCGTGCATTTTAAGAGAAGTGGGAGAAACCAAGAGTAGTGGACCAAGTGATAAACAAGAGAGAAAAGACATTTTTTTTTTTCAGTTAATCTAAAAGTCTTCTGCTATATACAACTCAAAAGAAAAAGAGCAAAGAGGCAGTTCTCCAAATGGCAGATACCATGAGGGAGAACTCTCCTGCATTTCAACTCAAGGAGATCTGTGATCGTATCTAGGTATGGGTCAAAGGGGCAACCCAAATGAACAACAAAAAGGGAGATGGAAAATGCAAGTGAAGATGGCCTAGACGTACCTGGTCTAAAACTATATTATAAAGTGGTATTCATAAAAACTATTTGGTACCAGCTAAAAAATAGAGTGGTGGATCGGTGGAACAGGTTAGGTACACAAGACACAATATTCAATGACTATAAAAATTTACTATTTGATAAACTTAAAGACTTGAGTTTCTGTGATAAGAACTCACTATTTGACAAAAAAATGCTGGGAAAACTGGAATATAGTAGGGCAGAAATTAAGCATAAACCAACATTTTATACCATATACAAAGACAAGGTGAAAATGGGCATGTGCTTTAGACATAAAAGGTGATACCATAAATAAATTAGGAGATCAAGAAATAGTTTACCTGTCATATCTATGAAGGAGGGGAGAAGGTATGACCAAACAAGAGAGAACATTATGAAATGCAAAATGGATAATTCTGATTACATTAAATTAAGAAGTTTTTGCACAAAGTTTAATGCAACCAAAATTAGAAATAAAGAAGAAAACTGGGAAATAATTTTTACTGCAAGTGTTTCTGATAAAGGCTTCATTTCTAAAATATATAGAGAACTAAGTCAAATTTATAAAAAGACAAATCATTCCCCAATTGAGAAATGGCCAAAGGATATGAATAACCAGTTTTCAGGTAAAAAAATTAAAGCTACCCATAGTCATATTAAAAAATGCTCTAAATCACTATTCATTAGAGAAATGCAACAACAACTCTGAGGTACCATCTCACACCTATCTGGCTAACATGACAATAAAGGAAAATAATAAATGTTAGAGAAAATGTGGGAAAACTGGAACACTAATGAATTGCTGGTAGAATTGTTAACTGATCCAAGCATTCTGGAAAGAATTTGGAACTATGCCCAAATTGCTATAAAACCAGTACTAGGTCTATATCTCAAAGAGATCACAAAAAATGGAAAAGGATCCACATATACAAAAATATTTGTAAAAGTTCTTTTTGTGGTGGCAAAGAATTGGAAACTGAAAGGATGCCTATCAATTGGGGAACAGCTGAACAAGTTGTGGTATATGAATGTAAAGCAATACTATTGTGCTATTATAAAAGATGAGTAGGCAGACTTCAGAAAAGCCTGGAAATACTTGCATGAACTGATGTGAATGAAGTGAGCAGAACCAGGAGAACATTGTACGTGGTAATAGTAATATTGGGAGATGATGATCTTTGATAGATTTAACTCTTCTCAGCAACATGATGATCTAAAAAAATTCCAAAAGATGCATGATGGAAAATACTATCTACATCCAGAGAAAGAACTATGGAATCTGAATGCAGATCAAAGCATACCATTTTCTCTTTCTTTTCCCTTTCTCATGGTTTTTCCCTTTTGTTCTGAATCTTCTTTCACAACATGACTAAAACAGAAATATATTTAATACGGTTAATGTTTAATATGGTACATGTATAACCTATATCAGATTACTTGCTGTCTTGGGGAGGGGGAAGCGAAGGGAATGAGAAAAAAATTGGGGGCTCAAAAATCTTACAAAAGTGAATGCTGAAAACTATCTTTATATGTAACTGGGAAAAAAAAGACTATTAAGAGGGAGTGGGGAAAAGGAGATGGACAAAAACCAAGTTCACACTCTCATTAACAGACCAAAACTTCAAAGGTAAAAGAAGAAGAGAATACAGCTCAATTCTATACCAAAATCAGAGAATTATACCTTTGACCATACACTGGATATACTGATGTAAAAATAAGCTCTTCTAGGAAGGATGAATAGCACTTATATTATCATTATGGCTATTGACATTAGATTAAATCTTCTCTTTGGATGAGGCAAATCAAGCTTTCATTGTTTTACTATTTGTGCCTTTGAGTCTATTCAGAATTTGGTCAGAATAGTGGCTAAGCTATCATGAAGGAATACTGGAATGGAATCGGAATACCAAGGCTTAAAGTGCTGGTTTTTTCACAGAAGCTGTATGACCTCAGAAATGTTACTTAATTTCTATAAGCCTCTTTTTTCTCATCTGCAAAATGGAGATGTTTATACCATCTACCTCCCAAGACTATTATGAGGAAAAAACTTTGTAAACCATAAAGCACTATTGAGATGATAGCTATTATCATTATTATCTACCTCACAGATCTCTTGCAACAAAAATGAGATAATAAATGTGAGGTATTTTTCACACTTAAAAGTTCAACAGAAATATGACCTGTTATCCATACACAATAAACTCTTAGTTATGCAGACAGCTGAATGGAAGGGAAATAGAACTTAACTGAGATTCAGAACACTTGGATTCAAGTTTGAGCATTAGTTACTATTTTTATGACCCTAGACAATGATTTATCCTTCCTAAGCATCAATTTCCTAATCTGCAAAACTCATGTAGCTCACCCACGGATTGTTATAAGGATCAAATGAAAAAATTTAACTTTATAGCTATGTAAATAAACATGTTATTTTCACTTGTTATGATCTAAGATTATCTAGAAAGATCTCTATTGCAGGAAATAACAATATTTCCTTCAGTTATTCTACTCATTCAATCTGTTCCTCAAAGTCATCTTGACCACCAAGAGAGAGAATGGCACAATAAAGTATACTTAGCTATACTGCTAGAAAATTCAAGTTCTAGTTTAGACTTTGCTATTGAGTGACCTGGGATAAGCTATTATCCTCTCTAGATCTTGGTTTCTGCCTCTGAAGAATAAAGGAGTTGGATTAAATGAAGCCCTAGAGTCCTTTCCAGCTCTAACGTTCTACGTTTCAATATGAAGTTCAGTCTGCTTCTAATATTACAAATGCTGAGATCCATTCAAGTTCTGTCATTCTTTGTTACACCATTCTATCTCCTAAGGTCACTCCCAGCTCTAATATCCTGTGTTTTGTGTTCTAGTTATTCTAAGGATTAAGGTTCACTGAAACTCTAACATGCTTTAATCTAACATTCTATATATGCCCTAAGGTCTCTTTTAGTGTCAAAATTCCATGTTATTATATTCTATGTTTTATGTTCCTTTCCAGCTCTAATATTCAATATTCTAAGGTACTTTCCCTTCCAGTTCCAACTTTCTCTGATTATAGGCTTCATATCCCATAGGATTCCAAATAGATTAACTGCTACATTGTGACAAAATGTATTGAGGTAACTCTTCTATGCTTAATAGACTCTGTGCTTAGTGTTTTTAGAAATATTTTGTTTCCATTGATCTGGATTTGCTCATCCAATATTAATGAATGGGAAACTGAAAACCGTGAATAGAAAGAATCTCTCACTAACGAGACAAATGAAGGTTACCAGAGAAGATAGGACTTCCCAAAATGATGACAACTATTTTCAATTTGAACACACTTGTAATATCCTGAGGACATGTACAGGGTTAATAAGGTTCACTCAAAGCATAGTCCTAATTTGATTTATGCCGTGATACGATGAGTTTGCCACCCAAAGGGGGTAAGACTAGAAAAATATTCGGTCAAACTTCTGTAAGCCTAAAATAAAGTGTAAACAGGAGGTGGCAGCACGGTCATGGGGTGTGAGCAACATCAGACTGTGAATAAGAGGCTTGGACCAAATCCTGCAATGTGACAGAGGGCAAGGAATAACTCCATGAACTCCAGCTTTCTGTGAAAAAGAAGGTTGTAACTATTGTTTCTTCCATAGTACAGTTGAGAGGGAAGTGGATTGGGAGTCAGGGGACGTTGGCTCAAGACCAGGCTCTGACACTACCTGGGTGACTTTGTATGACCCACTTTGCCTCACTGAGCTTCAGTTTCTTATCTATATATCAGGGAGAATAATACCTGCACTATGACATCACTGTTGTGAGGAAAGTACTTGCTAAACTGTAAAAGACTATGGAAATGTAAGCTAAAAAGAAAGTGTGCTTATGTTAGAAATCCCTAGAAGCAGCAGCTTAATGAAATGAAAAAAAAAGTTCAAATAAATGCTTTCATTCTCAATTTACCTTGTATCTAACATTTTAGGGCAAGCTAACATTTCATAACTAGAAATTTTTATGCCGAATTGTATGAAATTAACACTATGTCATCTGATCTTAGGTTCCAATTTGCCATAAAATTAAGTGTCTTGACTCATCCAAAAGTTACTATGAGAATTAGCGATCATAAAATGGGATCACAGATTTAGAGCTGGGAAGGAATCAATATCCAACATCAAAGTCCAACTGCCTCACTGAACAGAAGAAAATAACTGACTTGCCCAAGGTCACACAGTCTGGGCTCTAAATTCATGCTTTCTGATGCCAAGGTTGGTGTTGCTTCTACCCTGCTCTGCTGTATGACAGGGAGGATGCTAGATTAAGCCAGGGGGCCTAGCTTCAAATTCTACAAGACACTCACTAGTAGAGCTGCTTGATGCTGAGAAAATCACTCAACATCTTAAAATCTCAGTTCCTTCAACTGCAAAAAGGAGATAATAATAGAGTCTATCTCACAGGGTTGTTGTAAGGATAAAAAGCAAACCTTAAAGCACTTTACAAATAAAGAATGATGATGATTAGTAGGAGAGTGACAATGGTTGAGGTGGTGATAATGATGATGATCATCATCATGATAGGAAGAAATTGAAAACAGAAAATTAATGCTGTCAGACAACTTGGACACAGAACATCTGAATTAGTACTGACTTTGGAATACAAAATGTTAAGGCTAATACAGAGGGCCTTAGAATACAAAGTATTAAAATACAAAATGTAGGATCTAAAAACAGCCTGAGGATATAGAATATTATGATTCTGAAAAGAATCTTAGAATAGGGAATATGGAAAGGGTCCTACATATCCATTAGTCAAAATCTCCTGATTTTACAGATAAGAATTCTGAATGATTTCAAAGAATTCAAAAGTGATTTACTCAAGGTTATAGAGCTATTCATTAAGCACTACTTAATTCTGGCTCACACAACCATTAGACTATAGCTTTAAAATAACTCTCTAGAAAAATTCTTTACTAGGCATTCAAGAGCCTAAGCAACTCTCTCTTTTTTTTAAAACCTCAATTTCAACAAGTTCTAAGCTGATGGGAAAACATCTGGGCAATTGCAATGCCTTCCCAAAGACAGTTACAACAACTGGGTCCCAGGCCCATTAATTGTTAAAACTGAGTATCTCTCAAAGTTTGGCAGTTAAGTATAAGACAAGTTTCCTCTGACCCTCATTATATTTTTGTTCAAAAATTTTTAACATTAGCACCATCGCTTCCAGTGAGCAGCTGAAATTCCATATTCAGAGACGGAATTTATAAAGCCTTTTAAAACACTTAAAAGCTGACTGGTCCTGGTCTTTGATCTGACTGAATTTTCTGCAATGGAACTAGGGAAAAGTTTCCCTCTGCCGTCTGCAATGGCAACCAGCCATTCTTGCAGGTTCTAGAGTGAGATTTGGAAGCGTTTTACTATCACCCTCCTCATAATTCAAACCCTGTTTTGTGTCTGTCTTTATGGGTCATTGTTGGCCAGATGGAAAATATTAAGGAAAACGGATTGCAAGTAAATCAATCGACTGGGGTGCACTGCCAAAAAGGCCCGGGGCTAACTGCAAGCAGATTTGCAGGCAGGCTTCGCTCTGCAACAATCCGGGATCTGGCACATCCTTTGGTCTGACTAACAGCAGGAGGGCACAGGGCCAGCTGAGAGCAGCTACTGTGCCAAATAGACTGTGCAGGTCTTACTGCTCGAATGCTTCCACAGAAGCGGGGGAGGGGTGGAGAAGAGAATCGATGGGCTCCTTTGTAAACAACTCCTTGTACTTTCAGGAGGCTATGGACTTCAAAGGTGGCATAACTTAATCCTGACACAAATCATGCAAGCCGATTCTTTTTTTCCCCCTGAGGGTTGGGTCTGGGGGGGGGGGGCAGGAAGACAACTAAACCTGGAGAAATACCTACACTAAGGGCTGATGGTTCCATAAAAAAAAAATATATATATATATATATATATATATATATATATTTTTTTTTTTTTAAAGCTCTGAAAACTCGGGAGGAAAACCACATGCATTAGACAAATTAAGACAGGACAAGAACCAGATCTAATATTGCTCTATTGTTTAAACAGCACTTCCTCCAGGCAAAAGAGAAGCTGGCACACACTAGTAACTATGGCACATGAATATTATACTTTAATTAATAACATTACTAGGAGAAGTGAATTCTGTCAAGAAAAGCTCTCATTCAGAACCAAGGGAGGAAAAAAATATCAGAGCCTTCAATACAAATTATCCATGATAGGTGGGCATTTCTCTCATTCAGAGGAATCATAGAATGTTACAGATGAAAGGGATATCAGAACACGGAATATCATAAAGAGCTGAGTGAATGAAAGGATGTAACAGGAGGTAGGCTGAAAAAGCGTCCAGAAACCAGACTGCAAAGGGCCCTGAACATTGGGTGTCGAGTTTGTATTTTATCCCGTAGGCAATAGGGAGCCAGTAGAGGTTAGTGAGCAAGGAAATGACTTGGTCAGGCCAGTCTATGGGGAAGATTATTCTGGTAGCCATATAAAAAATGAACTGGAAAAGGAAAAGGCCAGGAACAGGGAATCAATCAACTGAGAAATAGAACAGCCTTATTGTTTTTAGTATTTGCCACAGTGGGGCAAACTTTAATGAGAGAGGAGAAGGGAAGCCAGAAAACAAGAATAGAAAAAGAATTCTCTAACTTTTGATAGTGGGAGAATGCCAATGAAGAGTCATACAACCAAACTCGTTTCTTCTGCTTGGCTCCACAGAAACCTGGTCATATAAATAACAAATAAAGACATTGCTAGTAAATGATTTAATCTCTCTGACACTCAATTTCTTCATCTTTGTAGCCAAGTCAAATGAACATTTACTTAGGGTCAGCTACTAAGTGCCGGGCACTATGCTAAGTGCTAGTGATACAAAGAAAGGCTAAAGACAAGTCCCTGTTTTCAGAAAGCTCACAACTTATTATGGAAGAAATGACAACTAAGGCCAAGTCAAATAGAATAAGTTGGAGAGAGTCAAAATGGGAAGGCATTAGCATTTAGGGGGATCAGGAAAAGTTTCTTGTAGTAGTTGTGATTTTAGCTGGGATTACAAAGAAGCCAGCAAAGCCAGGAAGCAGAAAGGGGGGAAAGAATTCCAAGCACAGGGAACAGCCAATGAAAATGCATTCAGGAGATGGAGTGTCTTGTGTAAAGAACTGCAAGGAGTCCAACATAACTACAGTATATTGAAGAAATAAATTACAAATCAATAATAATAATAACAGCATTATATAGCACTTTAAGATTAGCTCATTTGATCCTTGAAATAAGACTGTGATGTAGGTGCTATTATCACAATCCCTACTTTACAGAAGAAGAAATTGAGGCTAGGAAAGGTTAAGTGACTTGTCCAGAGTCACACAGCTAGTAAATGTCTGAAGCAGAATTTGAATTTAGGTCTTCCTGACCTCCTAGCACTCTAGACACTACTACCTGACTGCCCAAATCAACAACACTCAAAAGATTTTTGTAGGGAAGGTGCTTTCTAAGCCTCTAGAGCACTATAGAAATGAAGGTTGTTATCACTATCATACCATTTCTGTCTTTTTCACTAGGGTTGGGAAAGAAATGGTCTAGGGATAAGTCACTATCCTGTTATTATTCTTTTCTATTTAATGTTCTACAGACTACTTCATAGGTAAATTAAAAAACAGTTGCTCTATGTGGTTGATTAAAGGTAAAAGAACATAAGCTCATTATTTGTAGTCTCAAAGAGACCATCCTTGGTTTAACTCCTGTAGCAGAGAAGATGACAGGGATAATGTGAACCCCATCCTGTTCTCCATATTTTGAAGACTTTTTGTTTCCTATAGCTTAGAAATTGTGTTTTCATAAGGTGGGAGTTTTATAATAGTAGCTCAGTACCATGTCATACACACCAGAAAGTGCAAAAAGGTACCTTTCCCAGGTACAGACATCCACATAAATTCAGCTCAAAACATGTTTACACAAGGCCCAAACAAATAACTGAGTCTTATAAATCTGTATCCATAATTTGGGAGTTTTATGTTAGCTGAATTTATGTGGATGTCAAATATGGAAGGCATTTTGAATACATTCTTGAATCTTAGTTGTTTCACTGGCCTCTGTCACCCAGAGGTATATCATTATACAACTTTCTGGTTACATTCAGCAAATCTGCTGTAGTGTTCTTATTTTCAGCATTTACTTCTACTCAGTGAAATGATGTCTGCTTCTTACAAAGGAATATTTGAAGGTTTGGGTTGTTTTTGTTTTGTTTTGTATTTTTTTTTACCTTGTGCTAAGAACATCTATCAATCTTCTTCCTCCTTTTTGGTGAGGAAGTGTTAATCTTTCTGTAGCTGCTTTTAGAGGGGCATGGGCCCTACAAACATACATACATACAAAACGTATTGTATAATACTTTCCAAATCATGATGATGATGGATGGGGTGGGGTTTGGGGGGAGGGAAAGATTGGTGAAATGATTTTTATCTTAAAGTTTGAAAAGAGCTGCCATGTAGAATAGGGATTAGACCTGTTCAGTTTAAAGGGTAGAACTAGAAAGCAAAGAATAAAAGTTGCAGGGATGGGTTTTTGCAAGCTATAAGGAAGAACCTTTTTTTTTTTTAAACAATGACAGTTATGAAAAATGGAACAAGCTACATCAGCGGGGCAGGGAGCTCCCCACAACTAGAGGTATTTCAAGCAAAGCCTAGATCTCCCTTGATCAGGGATGTTTTAGGAGGATATTCAAATTCAGGAGCAGATTTGTCATATGACATTTTAAGATCCCTTCTCAATCTGAGATTCAAATAACTTTTTAAGAGAAGTTGGTTTGGTTCAATAATAGAATGGGCTGATTTGTGAAACAGTGAATTCCCAGTCAATGGAACTTTTCAAGAGAACATTTCCCCTGGACCACTTATCCAGACATTGTAGAAGGGATTCTTACTTCACCTATGGATAAAACTGGAATCCTTTAGGGGTTCCTTCCTTCTTCGAGAGGCCATGAATTTAAGCAATGCCATTATAATGATACCTTACCAGAGCAGCTCCATTGAAGCAGTCCCTCAGAATATCAGCTTTTATTTTAACCATCTGCTATGGGCACCACAACCTTTGAATCTACAGAAGTAATGACAAATAGTCTTGTACTGCAAAAGGAATCAAGAGAAGGAAAGGAAGAGGGTTTCTATCACCCTAGAGATTATTTTGCTATACAATCCTCTCCTTCTTTTACTTTTTGATCCAAATTCATGATTTTCTTGCCACAGGGAACTCTAGGTCAGGAAACTCCCTCTACCAATATAAATCACCAACTGCCACACAGCTTATAGTGTTGGAGACTTGCCTAGGCAGTGACAAGCAGCCTGCCCAGGGTCACATACTACAAAATTCATCCATTTATATAAAGTATTCAGCTTTCATGGGTCACCTAAAATCAAGGGTTAGTTGAAAGCTACATCACAAGTGCAAACAAGCCATAACATATTACCAATTATGATGATGATGATCCAATGATGACTTGCCAAGACAAGTGGTATAATGACATCATCAAGGAAATCATGATGTAGTTGTAAGGATAATTAAAAAAAAATCAAAAGACCAAATTTTGAATCCCACAGAATTTTTATGAAAAAGTATGGGCAAGAATTGCACAGGGTAAAGAGTGGACAGGTTAAAACATGCACTGGTTGAGATCATGGATACATCCAAACTTAGATAAATATAACAGATTTAGATTAGAAGATTAGAATTGGAAGGTCCAATCCAAGATCCACAGGGCTGCCAAAGTGATTTTCCTTAAATGCTGGTTTGACCATATCACTCCCATATTCAATGCCAGTGATTTTTCTACTACCTCTAGGAACAAATAAAAACTCCTATGTTTGAAACATAGAATCCTTCACAACCTGGCCTTATCTTACCTTTCCAGCCTTATACATTCTTCCCCTTCATCCATACTGCCAATCAGTCAAACTAGTCACCTCAAACACAGCACTGCACCTACTATTTCCATGCCTTTTTCTACTGGAGTTCCCCATGACTGGACTGAGGTCCCTCCTCACTTCTACTTCTAGAATCTCCAACTTCCTTTAAGGCCCAGTTCAAGTCCCACCTTCTCCAGCCCTGGAATGCATACTTTGGAAGTACCCTCCACCTCTCTTTCTCTCTGGATGGCTCTTCCCAGAACCTCTGCATGTCTTACTTCTCTCCAAGTTGTATTCCAAACTTTCTCCACAATGCCCCTGTCTTGCATATCTGTACCATCTTCCTTTAGTTGCCTATTCTGTATTGTTTTCCTCCATTAGAACATAAGCTCCTTGACAACAGGGACTGTCTCTTTCTACTTGTATTTGTGTGCCCAATGTTTAGCACAGTGCCTGGCACATAGCAAGTGCTTATTAAATATCTGCTGACTAACTGAAACCATGAGGACTTGTATCTTCTCACCAATGAATTATTTTGTGTCTATTTTATACTTAACTACATATGTACATGTTAACTTCACCTTCTAGACTAGAAACTTCTTGAGGACAAGAAATATTTCATTTTTATCTTTGTATCACCAGCACCTAACATAATAGGTGGAAAATAGTTGATGCTTACTAAATACTTGTTAATTGGTCTATATTTGAATAAATATTTAATGAACTCCATCAGCAAGTAGTCCAAAATCCTCATTTCATCATTGAGGAAACTTCAGAGATGTTTCCTAAGGCAAAGGTCTTTCAAGATCACATATTTTATCAGTGACAAAGCCAGAAAGTTTTTAACTCCCAATTCAGAACTCTTTCCATTAACCTATGCTGTTTCTATTCTAGCATCTAGCAAAAAGGTTAATACCTAGTTAAGTTTCAGAGTAAATAAAAAATATTTAAATTATATTTTTGTATTAAGACAACAAACAAAAAAGACTTGGAAATAATCTTGGACAACCCATTATAAAGCATGCCTTAAAAAAAAACAATAGATCTGTGATTTCATTGGTTTAGGAAACTTAGAATGAGGAAGCTCCATCGACCAATGAGGATCTGCTTCTGCTTTGCAACATATACTCTTAAAGCATTTCCTAGGGGATCAGATATTAAGTGATTTGCTCAGGGTCACACAGCCCATATTTGTCAGATGTGAGACCTGATCTTCTGGTTCTGATGGCAGGCTTCATCTCACTAGTACTGGATGGTTTTCAAATCACAGATCACCACAAAACCTCTAGAGAGCAGGTTGGTGAAAATATCACAGGATTATAGATGTAAAGTTAGGAGGGACCTCAGGGGTTATTTAATTCACACTCTTCCATTTTACATGGGAAATGAATGGACAGAAAGGCTAACTAATTTGTCCACAGTCACAAAGAAGGAAGGAACCAAGACCTGAACCAAAGTCCTCTGATTTTGAGGCCTGCCCTCTTTCCACTGTGCCAAGCTGCCTTCTATGTACCCATTTTACAGAGGAAAAAACAGGATATAAGAAAGAAGATGACTTGCCTAAAGTCACAAAGATAAAAAAAAGAAAGGACAGATTTGGGACTGGAATACAGATTTCCTGAATCCAAGTCCCTAGGGTTGTTAGGGTTTTTTTCCCCTAATCTGCCAAAGTTGCCTACCAAGATCTATGCTAGAGACATCTCTCACTTTTTTTTTTCATTTCAACTAATGCCACTAAACAAAGAGGGGAGGGAGGACCTTTATGCAGCTTTCTTCTTTGAAGCCTTCTATTGACATCATCCTCACTTATTAGGGAGCAAATGCTATGAGATCATGTACAGATGATTCTAAGACTAAGAAAAAGAAGCAGGCAGACTGGGTCAAGGAAGGAAAGACAGGAAAGACATTTTGCAGACTAAAGCCCTAAATAAAAAGACAAAAATGATCCCAGAAAACAATGGATATATAATTTTACCTTATCCTTTGCTTTCAAAAAGGAATATTTTGAAACATGCCTAACATTTGCATCATTTGCAATCAGAAAAAATTCCTGTAATAAATACTCATATACCAATCAATGATATCTAGCATACAGTTTGCCTGCTATGTATATATTACCTTTGGCATATAAGCTTGTTTGTTTTTTATTTTTAAACTATGGCTGAGAAAACTTCCAGAAAAAACTATACTCAGTTCAATGAGGAAAGAGATCTTGTATCTAGGACAGTAACATAAATCACAAAATGATGGAAGAAGGAACAGAAGAAGTTAGTGAGAAGAAAAGAAGGAAGTAGGTAGGAAGGGTGGAAGAAAAGGAAGAAGGAAAAAAAGACTGGAGGGAGGAAGAAAGGATGAAGGGAGGGAGAAATGGAAGAAAAGGATGGAGGAAAAAAGAGAGGAGGAAAAAAGAATGGAGGAAGGGAAGAAAAGAGGGTGGAAAGAAGGAAGAGGGAGGGAGAGGAAGAAAAGGGGAAAGAGGGACAGAAGGGGAGGGGGAGACAGAGATAGAGAAGAGATCAAAAAGAGTTGGGGGAGGGAAGAAGGGGAGAGAGAGACAGAGAGACAGAGAGAGAGAGAGGGACGGAGAGAGAGAGACAGAGAGACAGAGACAGAGAGAGAGAGAGAGAGAAAGAGAATTGTTAATAATTGTTTTCTAAGAAAACTACAGAAAGTTTGAGCTGGAAGCAACCTTAGAACAAAGGAAAAGAGAACGAGAAGGAATCCTAGAGCACAGAAATTCAAGTTTAAAAGAACTTAAGAATACAAGTTGGGAGGCGTGAGGAGTGGGGAATAAGGGAATAAGCATATATATAGCACCTACCATGCTAAGAACTTTTATAAATATTATCTCTTTTGATCTTCACAAAACCCCTGTAAGAGAGGTGCTACTATTATTTCCATTTTATAGTTGATAAAAGTGAGGCAAACAGAGGACCACACAGGGTCACACATCTATTAAGTGTCTGATGTCACATTTGAACTCAGGTCTTCCTGAGTCCAGCGCTCTATCCACTGTGGCACCAGCTGCCTCTAGGTCATGAAGGGATGTTAGACTTTATTGGATCTAGCCTCCTCACATTACAGAGAAAACAATTAAAATCAAGACAACTAAATCAGCAACTAAAATCTTCCCCAGGTTACCCATTATCAAGGGGAGGAGTCAGAAATGGTAGCAAGGTCTTCTAGCTCTCAGTCAGTGCTCTCTGACACTATCACTATACTTACTACTCTGTTCATCAGAAAAAAAAAACTCATAAGGAGAACATTTTGAAGATTTCAGGGTGTTACAATATAAAATATTTCAATGAGATGTTTTTATTCATTCCTTTTAAAAAATCTATCTAAGCCTGTTGATATATTTGTTCATATCCATATTCTTAAGCATTTTCAGGTAATAATAATAATAATTCTTCACATTGCTTTAAGTTTTACAAGATGCTCTCTTCACTGCCACTCTATGAAGTGCCCTTTGACCCCTCCCAAGTACCTACAATACTGTTTTTAATATCAGGTTCTGAAAAGAAAGGACCTTAAGTTTAATTATTGTCATGAAACTTCTCCTTTCTGATACCTGTTCTAGAGCACAAATATTTAACATTATAGTCAGAGATTGAGGGTAAAGGGGAAAATGGGAGGAATTTTTCCCTTTTGAAGCCTATCCTTTGAGTAACAGAGAGGAAAAAAACCTGCAAGATTTGGTCAACAGATCCTTTTCTTTACTTTCTGTATTTCTGATACTTTTGTTTGCTATACTCTTAATATTCACCAATAAAAAAAAAATGTTCTTAAAGGAAACATTATGGTTTCTTAGTCCAGCAAGTCATTTGAGTCCTTAACTGCCCAGGGAAATGGTTCCTGACACAGGCAACACAGAGACATCATCTACCCTTTGTTTTTCAAGGATAGATGTATTTTATGCAGTGATGCAGAATCCCAATGACTAGAACTAAATGTTTCTTGATTGAGCATATGATTAGTAAACTTTTGAGTACAAAATGTGAACATAGACCTAATATTAATCAATAAAGGCAAAGACAAGGATCATGGAATGTAAGAGGTGGAAGGGACCTTTATGAATATACTAAATACTAAAGTTGAAAAGTAAGAACTTGAGAAGAAAGAATATCAGAAAATAATGTTAATGTATAACTGATATCATATTGCTTGCCTTCTCAAAGGGTGAGGCAGAGAGATAATTTGGAATGTAATTTTTTGTATATTGAAAATAAATGAATAATATTTTTCCAGGTAAGTCTTTTTATCATTATTATTATTCCTATTAATTTACTTTCAGTTTTTAACATTCACTTCCACAAGATTTTGAGTTTCAAATTTTCTCCCCATCTCTCCCCTCTTCCTCACCCCAACTTGCATTCTGTTTACCCCTTCCCCCAATCTGCCCTCCCTTCTATCTCCTCCTCGCCCTTTATCCCCTGCCCTTCTATATTCCTGTAGGGCAAGACAGATTTCTATATCCCACTATCTGTATATCTTATTTCCTAGTTGCATGTAAAAATTTTTAACACTTGTTTTTAAACACTTTTAATACTTATTTTTAAAATTTTGAGTTCCAGATTCTCTCCCTTCCTCCCTCTCCACTCTACCTCCTTGAGAAAGCAATTTGAAATAAGGTATACATGTGTAGTCATGCAAAACACTTCCATAACAATCATGTTGTGAAAGACTATTCCCCGCCATCCTATCCCACCCCCCATTTATTCTATTCTATCCTTTGACACTGTCCCTCTTCAAAAATGTTTGCTTTTCATTACTCCCATTTGCCCTTTCTTCTATCATCCCCCATCTCTAATCCCCTTCCCCCTACTCTTCTGTAGGAAGACACCCAATTGAGTGTGTATATTATTCCCTCCTTAAGCCAAATCAGATGAGAGTAAGGTTCACTCATTCCTTCTTACCTCTCCCCTCTTCCCCTCCAATTTAAAAGCTTTTTTCTTGACTTTTTTAGGTGAGATAATTCACTCCATTCTATCTCTCCCTTTCTCCTTCTCCCAATACATTCCTCTGTCATCCTTTAATTTTATGTTTTTAGATATCCTTTCACATTCAACTCACCCCTCCAACTACCTTAATACTGAGAAAATCATCCTTTCATGTAGGAATATATAAACAGTTGAACTTTAATAGGTCCCTTATGATTTATTTTCTTGCTTACCTTTTCATATTTCTCTTGATTCTTGTATTTGAAAGTCAAATTTCCTATTCAGCTCTGGTCTTTTCATCAAGAATGCTTGAAAGTTCTCTATTTCACTGAATGTCCATTTTTTCCCCCTGAAGTATTATACTCAGTTTTTCTGGGTAGATGATTCTTGGTTTTAATCCTAGCTCCTTTGACCTCCAGAATATCATATGCCAAGCCCTTCGATCCCTTAATGTAGAAGCCGCTAAATCTTGTGTTATCCTGATTGTGTTTCCACAATACTCAAATTGTTTCTTTCTGGTTGCTTGTAATATTTTCTCCTTGACCTGGGAACTCTGGAATTTGGCTATGATATTCCTAGGAGTTTTCTCTTTGGGATCTTTTTCAAGAGGAAATAGCTGAATTCTTTCAAATTCTATTTTGCCCTCTGGTTCTAGAATATCAGGGGAGTTTTCCTTGATAATTTCTTGAAAGATGATGTCTAAGCTCTTTTTTTTTTTTCCCCGATTATGGCTTTCAGGGTCATCCAAAAAAATTTAAATTGTCTCTCCTGGATGTATTTTCCAGGTCAGGTTTTTCCAATGAGATATTTCACTTTGTCTTCTATTTTTTTTCATTCTTTTGGTTTTGTTTTATAATTTCTTGATTTCTCATGAAGTCATTAACTTTCATTTGCTCCATTTTAATTTTTAAGTAATTATTTTCTTCAGTGAGCTTTTAGACTCCTTTTGCATATGGCCAATTCTGCTTTTTAAGGCATTCTTCTCCTCTTTTTTTAACTCTTTTGCTACTTGGATTGGCCTACATTTAAGGTGTTATCTTCTTCAGCATTTTTGTGGGTCTCCTTTAGCAAGCTGCCGACTTGTTTTTCATGATATTCTTGCATCACTCATTTTTCTTCCCAATTTCTCCCCTACTCTTTCTTGATTTTCAAAATCCTTTTTGAGCTTTTCCATGGCCTGTGACCAATTCATATTTTTCTTAGAGGCTTTGGATATAGGAGTTTTGACTTTGTTGTCTTCTTCTGATTGCATGCTTTGATCTTCCTTGTCACCAAAGTAAGATTCTATAATCCGTTGCTTGCTCATTTTCTGATTGACTTTTTAGCTCTTTGTTAAAGTAGGACTCTGTTTCCAGGGTGGAAGGCAAACTGTCCCAAGCTTCAAGGGTTTTGTGCAGCTTTTTTCAGAGATACTTCTAGGGACCTGTACATTTTCAGCTTTTCCAAGTTTGTATGATCAAAGGAGAGGTGTTTACTCCTCTCCTGGTCTGTGCTCTGGTCTGTGAGTGACCACAAGCCCTCTTTTCTGCCATGGAACTGTGAGGATTCCCTCTCCACCACTGCTATAAGCTCCGCCACACCAGCACTTCTCCTCACCCCAGGACTGCCACTGAGGATAGTGACCCACATCCAAGCAAGGGCAAAGCAAGAGAATTCTGGCTCAACACTAGCAAAGAGATCCCTGCAATCTCCCTCTGATAAGCCACTTGAACCCCTCACCATGTGTGGGCCAAGAGATCCAGAAGCAACTTGCCACTGCTGCTACCTCTGCTGCCCAACTGTGCTCCTCTCTCACTCAGGACCAACAGACCTTTCCTACTGACCTTCTAAGTTGTCTTTGGCATTTGTGGATTGAGAAGTCTGGAAACTGCCACAGCTACCTCTAATTCAGTCCCCTAGACTTTCTCTGGCAGTGTCTGTCCTGGCACAGCCCACACAGGACTGCTCTCTTCTCTCAGACTGGTGCAACAGAACTTTCCTGTCAACTTTCCAGGTTGTCTTGGGCTGGAAATTTGTTTCACTCTGTCATTTTGTGGGTTCTACTGCTTTGGAATTTGTTTAAAATCTTTTTTTTATAGGTATTTGAGGAGTTTGAGGGGCAGCTCAAGCAAATCCCTGCTTTTACTCCACCATCTTGACTCCTCCAATCATTTTTTTAAAAAAGAAAATAATGTTAACAGGTAATAATTCTCATTTATACAGTGCTTTAAGATCTACCTCTAATGTTCTATATTCCTTGTTCCAATATCCTATACTCTAAGGTTCTATTCAGTTCTGACATTCTACGTTTCAAGATATCTTCTAACTCTAAAATTCTATAATTATATCTTAGAGCAATTCTTAGAAATGTACTAAGGAAGTAATGAGGCCTAGATTTGTACAAGTGGGACAAGAGAAGGAATGGCAAAAGGATACTCAAAATTTTAACTTTTTTTCTTATATGTTCCTTTCATTGTATTTTTAATAAACCTTTTTTTCTTTTTTTAAATAATGTTTTCTCCATATTAAATAATAAAAGTATAAGTAAAACTAAAGCAAAAAGAAAATAAAATTTGGCAGTGCCCTTGAGTGGCAAGTTGAAAAAGGAAATATTGGTGGATGAAGCTAAACCTCCCTGATGACATGAAAATGGTTTGTGGCTGGAAGTTATCTTAAGTCTTCAGGTCCCACTATGCTGAGATGATGAACTCATGCTCTCTTTTAACAAGAGTTTCATATATGTCTTTGATGTGAGACACTTGCAGCTGGGAGACAGCAAAAAAAGATTTGAACTATTTGGTACAGCTGTGAAAAGGGCTCTTAATCAAATTTTATAAAAAGAGGTGGGGGGAAAATTGAGGAAGCAGAACTTTTAGAAAAAGGTAGGCTTTCTCCCATTTTATGAAACCTCATGAAAATATATTTCAGTACAATGAAATTAAATGTAATATCGGTTCAAATTATAGGCCACATTTGCGCCCCTTAAAACTAGCCTGTACCAATGCTAAGATCATCCTATAATCATACCTCTAATAAAAGACAAAACTGAAAAGGACAGTGTTGAAGACAACAGTGATTTGACCTGAAGTTGTGATTTAATCAACATAAGAAAATTCCAGGTAAGGAAACTAACTTCTCTAAAATTCAGTCTTATGAAAGCTGCCTACACTAGAGGTATTTAAACTCAGGCCTGCAAAACTCGTGAGTACAGAGGTAACTGGGAAATGCTTAACAAGATAAGTAAAATAGATGGTGTTAATCTGTGGCTTTCTAAATCAATATGAAGGGACAGGAATCTATTTCTATTAGAATTTTACACCAGTGACCCAGAACAAAGATTAAGTGACTTAACCCAGGTTACACATCGAGTATACACCAGAAGTGGGACTTCTTGAAAGCAGATCTTTCTAGTTCTGTGACCAGTTCTTTATCTACTAAGCTACATGCCTCTCAGTGGTTATAGAAATAAATAAAGCATATTTATTTTCATTGGAATAAATGTTTTTCAAACGTTCAACAATAATTTTTGCAATGTAAATTTGGTATATATATTTTTTTTACCAATACGTATTTTTTTTTTCTTTTAAAGACATCTTGTAGGGGCGGCTAGCTGGTTCAGTGAATAGAGCACTGGCCCTGGAGTCAGGAGGACCTGAGTTCAAATCTGGCCTCATACACTTAACACTTATTAGCCATGTGACCTTGATCAAGTCACTTAACCCCAACTGCCCTACCTCCCCCCCTCCAAAAAGCAAAAAAAAAAAAAAGACATCTTGTAGAGAGAGGCATTGTGGTATACTGAATAGAGTATTGGACCTGTCACTGAACCTCTGTTTCAGGGAAGTTCCTTAGGCTTTATCATCTAAGTTATAGATGGAGCTCCTAAACCAGGATTTAGCCCTTTTTAAAGGTCTTTGATTTAGCAGATAAGGTGGCACAGTGCTGGACCTGGAATCAGGAAGATCTGCATTCAAATTCAACTTTCGAAATTCAATAGCTAGCTGGGCCAATCATTTACATTCCATCTGCCTCACTTTCCTTATCTATAAAATGAAGAAAATAATAGCACCTACCTCTAGGGTTGTTGAGAAGAACAAATGAAATACTTGTACTTTGAAAAATTTGCAGCACTATATAAATGATACCCATTACTCTATCTCCTCCCACAATCCAGAAAAAAAAAAAAGATTAAATTGCTGCTACTGATGAGGAAGAATGTTTCAATCCTTTGAGATCCATAAATTCATCATTTTGGGTACTCCTCCCACCGGCAAAGATGACAGCTCCTCACCACCTTTCCCAAAGGTTTGATGAATTACTGTGGCTAACTTTCTTGTGGTGAACCTCTGCACTTTGCTAGGCTGGTTCTTGTGAGACACACTGGGCCCATCCCTGAAGCTTTTCCAGCTTGGCAAGACCTGACAGTTCTTGTCCTCTGGCAGCCTATCCTTCAAAATTCAAGGTCATATCCACAACACAATAAAGCACTAGAGGAAAAATGATTGGAAGAAATGGAACTTCAAAATAATTTTACACTCAGCAGTAAGAATAGGGTCAAATATAGCACCTCTAACTTACTGTGCTGTGCTGTGTCCTGAATCTACTGAGGGAAACGAGAAAACTGAGTGCTTTACTGCATATCTGAATAAAGGATATACTGAGTTGGTTCCAGCCACTCTTCTGATAAATGAACTCTACAGTTGAGATTTCAGCTCAACCAAGGAAAGAGGGAATAACATCACCCAGAAGAGATCTATTCTCAGCAATTTCAATCAACTCCTGGGACATATATGATGGGGCTGATTTTCCATTCATGACTGAAATTCCAAAGTCTTTCTCTCTGCTGTTACTCCCTGGAGTTCTTTTTTTCCATGTGTCTCTCCAAAAGAGTGTCTGGAATCAACTCAATTAAGACTGTTACACAGGTGCCCAGCATCACACTCAGAATTCTCTCCACCAATTAGGAGTCACATCTCACTCTGCCTACCTAGCAGACAACACCAGGCTATCTTTTGGGGGCATCACCACCATGGGGGTGTTACATAATTAAAGTCATCATAATATACCAAAATAGGCAAATTAAGTATTCTCACCGGGCCCCAGGTTCATCAACTGTAAAATGAGGTTGGATTATATAGTCTCTGATGTAGCTTCCATTTCTAGAACTATTATCCTTTGACCCTAAATAACTAAAATACTGACATCAAATGATTTCCCCAGATGAAGACCTTACTAGCGAGGAGATATTTTGGAACTATTAGGGAAACACTGGCAGCCTCAGCTCTTGTCTACACCCTGAGAGAAGAGGAAATTCTTTTCTGAAGTTGCATCAATTCAAAGCACTCTCTGAACCATTTTTGGTCACGTTAATAAAAGGATATACATATATACACAGTGTGTATGTGTGTATGTGTGTGTGTGTGAGAGAGAGAGACAGAGACAGAGACAGATAGACAGAGAGAGAAACATATCGATGGAGGTGATATCATAATGTTCTCCCCTGCAATTCATAGTAGTATTGGGGTGACCCTGGACTCTCAAAAGCTATTCCATTGGAACATAACCTCTAACAGGTTCTACCTAATGTGAAAGGCTTCTAGGATGGCCCAGAGTCATTTGGTAACTATATTGTCTAACAATCAGCCTGAACAAATTGAGAAAGGCATATTACCAGAAGGTTAGAGTAGGCTCATGAAATTTTTAGCCACATAAAATCCCAAACATCATCTACTAAGACATGAAGAAATGGGTGCAATATTCATCAGTAGAAAGAACAAGAATGCTGATAAATTCAAGGACCCTTAATATTGTGACTGGACTAAGATCCTCATTGATCACTTAAACTCTGACCAATCTTGGCTTGAACCTATACTGCCAAAAGTAATGGATCCCCAATATCTCCCACTATTTCCAGATGCCCCAACTGAGCAATATGGTCCCTTCACTTTTTTCCTTGCTAAATACTTAAGAGCCCAAGTGCCCAAGGTTTATTCACAATGAATCAATAACTCTACTTAAGTAATTTATTATTGGATGTAGATTTTCAGTGTTAGGAAGAAATAGCTGGGAGTGATATCTCCCTCATCTGATCTCATAGCACCTTGTATTTATCTTCTATACTTATATTTTAATTTCTATTATTGTTTATCTGGGTCCATTCCTTGACTCTCAGGTTAGCACCTTGAGAAGAGGAACCATGACTTATTCATCTTTGTGTCTCCTAGCAAAAGACTGTGCAATAATGGTGCTAAGAGTCTCAGAGGCCTTTAAAGTTAAAGGAATCTTAGAAATGAAGGCCAACTCTATCACTGCTAGATCAGAAAACTGAGACCCAGAGACAGAAACAGCTTTCTCAAGGCCACACAGCTTTTAAGAGGTATAGTGAGAATCTGAATGTATATCCTTTGTCTCCAAAGCCAATGCTCTTTCCATTACATAATAGTTACCAAATGAACATTAAATATGGCATCCTGTAGACTTTCTCTGGAGAAGAGATAATATATAAGAGTGTATAAGAGAAGTGATGGAAGGGATAGCAAGAGGATTCAGTATCCTAGGACTATGTTCTCAGGCCAGGGCCTTGGGTAAGTCACTTTATGTCTCTGAGACTTTCTCAGTTTCTAATCCACATAATGAGAAGGTTGTCAGACCATATCACCACTACTACTACTACTTCCTTCTTCTTCTTCTTCTTCTTCTTCTTCTTCTTCTTCTTCTTCTTCTTCTTCTTCTTCTTCTTCCTCTTCCTCTTCCTCTTCCTCCTCTTCTTCTTCTTCTTCTTCTTCTTCTTCTTCTTCTTCTTCTTCTTCTGCCTTTTGGAGGGCAATTGGGGTTAAGTTACTTGCCCAAGGTTCCACAGCTATTTTTTTTTTTGTGTTAAGTGTCTGAGGCCTGAACCAAACTCAGGTCCTCCCGACTCTAGGGCCGGCGCTTTACTCACTGCGCCACCTGGCTTCCCCAGACCATATCATTTCTAATAGGATCCCTTCTAAATTATATTATACTGTAAGAGAGGGGGAAAGTTTTATTTATTCTGAGTAGGGCAAATATTAGAGATGGGGATAACAGTGTGAATAAAGATAAGGAAAAAAAGTTGTTATAAGGACTTTTCCTCAAATATACCCCATCAAGAAAATTATATCACTTTTTCCTACAAAGTTTCCACAGCCTACAGGCCAATGTGAAACTGACTCCATCAACATTTTCGTTCTCTTCTCACACATGCAACACTAAATTCACGCCCAAACTCAGAAGCTCTTCAAAGTGCTAAGTCTGCTAGAGTATTTATGTTAAAAATAACAATCTCTACAGTATATCCGGAAATAAATACTCTACTCTAACAACTGAAATTTCTCAAGGGGCAAGTAAAGATGTTAATTATTAAAGATAGTTGCTACCCAAAGATCATAATTACTATTATTCAAGATGGCTCCTGGGCCTCTATCAGTCTGTCAACAGTAACCAAAAAATGTTATTTTCTTAAGCAGATAGACCTATTTTTAATATTGTATTCAGGTTGTTCAATTAAAATGTTTTCTTCTTTCAATTTACAGAGTCAAAGAATTCTAGAACTGGACAAAACCTTAAAACAGTGTAACCACACTGAATAGATTATTGGAAGGAGGGAATAATGGATAAAATATAAGAACCAGAGGCAATCTTGAAATATAAGAACATAGAAGGTATACAGAACACAAAATAATTCAGCTAGAAGGGTTCTTAGAGCTATGCATATTTGAACATAGAATATTAAAGAGAGAACTTAAAGCCAGGAAAACAGGATGGAATATAAGACTTGGGAAAATATTAGCTTCTAGTCCTAATTATATTACGGATTTGCTAAATGACTTTGGAAAGGTGCTTTAGCCTCACAATTGCTCAGTTTCTACTAACATAAAGTGATGAGATGACCTGCCTGCCTACCTACCAAATGAGAACAATGTACAGGAAAAGAAGGTTAAATATAAATCTTCATATAAAACTCTTAGGGAAATACATAGTAAACAAAAATTCAATTCTTATAAATCAGAAATTCCTAAAGTAGAGTCCACAAATTTCGTTTTTTAATATTTGATAACTGTATTTCAACATGATTGGCTTTCTTTGCAATCTTACGCATTTTATTTTATACATTTAAAAACATTATTCTGAGAAGAGATCTATGGGCTTCACCAGACTGCAAAAAGGATCCAGGACACAAAAAAGGATAAGAATCCCTGCTATAAATGTATTATAAAGAAGAAGAAAAATTCGGCAATTCAAATACCACTTTTCTTTTAAAGTCACATAGATGAAACTAGGGTAAATTTCAGGAGGTGTGACCAAAAATGTTATTTTATCTTTCCTCTTGTTACTTACCTAATGTAGCAATATAATGAGAGGCAGTATGGTATAGTGGATGGATAGCTAACCTCAGAATGAGAAGACCTGGATTCAAGTCCTTCCTCTGACTATAAGACCCTGGGCAAGTGACTTAACCTTCTCAATAGCCCATGCAACTCTATATAACTATAAATTGCAGAGAAGGAGCCAATTTGTATTGGTTCCCTACATGGAAGAAATCACAGGGTGTATGTATGTGTGTGTGTGATGTTTTATATGCATATACTCAGATACATGTTATCTAACATGTATAGATATATAATAACACTTTTGAATTGTCTTCCTGTGAAGATTTAGAAGACTTTTCTAATTCGGACAAGAGGGTGTTGATTTTTGAATTAAGTGGGTTTCACAATACTTTGTAGTTAAGTTTCTACTACAGATATATAAACAGTAGTATACACTCCCTTAAGCTGTTGTCCCCTATGCCTCGTTGCACCGCCAGTTGGCAACCCCAAGCCAGGAAACTGTCAATTCCAATTGAGTTTAGGCTATGGAGTCCTATTAAAGAAGTCTTGCTGGTTAAGGGGCGTCCTCTGTTTCCAAAGCATGGGAAAGAAAGGGAAGGGGGGGAAAAAAAACTCTGCTTTCCTTAGATTCAAGTTGGCAACTTGCACTGAGTAGAGTTTTCAAGGAGCTATGAATGAGCTTAACAAAGGAGGTCTGTGGCTAGTTCCTGGCTGAAATCCATGTCAACAGTTTTTAAGGTCACAGGCCACACTAACTAACATTTATTCCCAGCAGACCCTGCTCTAAACACAAGCTGTATGTAGTACAAATTTGGAATTTTTCTGTAATCCCTTGAGATATTCCTGATCCTTCCACATGTTTCTGCTCAATTAAAAACCATTCGCACTTTGCACCACAAGAGAGGCCCAGCTCAGCAATCGAGGCCCATCCTTGGGGGAGATGAACAAAACCCCAAGCATATCAAAGGAAAAAAGGAGAGGGAGGAGAAAGGAAGGAATTCAGGCTGGATCACACCAAGAAAGTTCAGACAGGTCCACAGGGGCTCAGTTTGTGAAAACATGAAACAGGTCAGGGCAGAAACTGCAAGGCCAAAAATGCAGGGGTAAAGGAATATATTTCTAGTCACTTTAGTCAAACATGACACCAATGTCTAAGAAAAAGACGAGCAGAATTAGATAAAAATAGAACTGCTACAATCTGCAAGGCCAGAGCCAACCTCTGTTCAAGTAATAGCAACTCCTATTTTACAAGATTGTTATGATTTACAAAGTACTTCCTCACAAAAACCGGGGGGAGGGGAAGGGGGGGAGGGCAGATAAAAACTGTATCCACAATTTGACTGACAGAGAAACAAAGACCCACAGCAAACTTAATATTCAGGATTCTTCCCAAAGAAACAAAAGTTACCCCAAGAGGAATAACCAGATTTCATTTTTCTTAGGTCCAAGTGATTAAAGTCTCCATTTTAATTCAATTCAACAAACATTTGGGTCCCAATTTACATGAAAGATACTGTCCTCAGTGCCCCCAAACAGAGATACCAGAGTCTCCATCTTCAAGGAACTTACAATTTATTATTATTAATAATAGCTCTCATTCTACAGTGCTTTAAGCTTTATAAAGAGTTTTACTCCCAATTACCCTATTATATAGGTGGTGTGAGTCACAGGTACACAGGATTTAAAGCTTAAGAGAACCTTAGCAATCCATTTTGCTCAAATTCTTTCATTATTCAAGAAAACTAAGCCCAACAAAGTAAAATATTTCAAATCCACAAATTTTCTGACTTTGAGTCTAGTGTTTTTTTTCCATTCCATCACTTTGTGTCTCCTTCATTACACACAAAGTATAATACATATACACAAGGATGTGAGAGCTGCACATAAAGTGCCGAGAATTGTAAGGAGAGACAGAGCACTTTCAGATGGGGACATATGTCTAGGAAATGTCTATAACAAGATTTGGGGAGCTATTCCTGTGACTTGACTGGAATCTGGAAGGAAATTCCTCATACAATATATCACACCTGTTCTTGTTGCCTGGAGCATGGAGATGTGAAGGGTCTTGGCCAGACATACTCAGCCAATCTAGTCTCTTTATGTACTACCTCAGATTCTCCCAGTAACAGGAAGAACAATAGAAATAATAATGAGATTAATAATATTTATATAGCACTTAAAAGTTTATAAAGCATTTTCAAGCCCATTATGTCATTTGATGCTCAAATAATGAGGTGACCCTTTTTCTTTGCCAAGGCTAACACCTCCACACGTGCCCTTGATTCCATCCCCTCTGGCCCTCTCCAGCAGACTGTCTCCATTATCATCCCCTCTCTAGTCTTCAGTCTTTCTTGATTTACTGATGCCTTCCTTACAGCTTTAAAATATACCTAATTCTCCCTTACCCTTAAAAAAAAAAATCCTCACTAGACTCAACCATCCCCTCAGGCTATTGTCCTATACCTTTCTCCTTTTCTCAATTAAATTCTTAGAAAAGACTGTCTAATGGTCTTTTTCTCAGTCTTCATCTTCCATCTGCTATTTTTGCCACTGTTAACCACCTTCTCCTCCTATAAAATTCTCTCTTCTAACATCATTGTTTCTCCATCTCCTTTTACTGGCTCATCAGCTATATCAGGTCGTATATCTGCACTTTCCTCAAGGCACTGGTCCTGGACACTTTGGTCTTCTCCCTTCTTCTGTCCTTTGTCTTGGCAGCCTCATCAACTTATGTGGGATTAAGTATCACCTTCATGCAGATGGCCCCATATCTATATATCTAGACCCAGTCTCACTCCAGAATTTTAGTCTCACATCACCAACTGCCTATTGGATCCTTCAAACTGGATGCCCTGGAGACATCTCAAACTTAACATATTCAAAACACTTCTCATATTTCCTCCTCAAATCCACCCTTCTTCCAAACTTCCCAGTCTCTGTCAATGACACCACCATTCATCCAGTCTCCTAGGTACATAACCTTGATTATCTACAATTCCTCCTTCTCCCTCTCCACACATATTAAGTCAGCTGCCAAATCTTACAGTTTCTATCTCTAAAACATTTCTTGTACCTGACTCCTTCTATCTAGCTCGGGGTGGCCAGGTAGCACAGCGAGTAAGAGCACCGGCTCCAGTGTTGAGAAGACCTGGAGATTGAATCCTGGGCTCAGACACTTAGCACCCACCCAGAAACACCTGGCCATGTAACCTTGAGCAAGTTACTTAACCCCAATTGCTTAGGGGCGGCCGGGTGGCTCGGTGAGTAGGAACGCCGGCTCCAGTGTCGGGATGACCTGGATCGGGTCCGGGCTCAGATACTCAGCACCACACCCAGAAATAACTGGCCGTGTAACCTTGAGCAGGTTGCTTAACCCTGATTGCTTTAAAAAGAAAAAAAAAAGACTTCATTAGCTCTCACTTAGATTATTGCAACAAATTCCTAACTTATCTCCCTACTTGAAGTTGCTCCCCTATGCAGTCTATTTTCCACCCAGTTGCCAAACTGATTTTTCTTAAGCAAGACCTAACCATGTCACTCCCCTGCTCAATAAACTCCAGTGGCTCCCTATTGCTTGTTGGATCAATTATAAAGCTCCAGTTTATTTTTTTTAACTACTTACAACTTGGTCCTGAATTGTCTTTCCAGTCTTATTGTCCAATATTCCCCTCCTCCCACATTCCATGATTAAACCAAACTGGCCTTCTCTTTGTTCTTCATGTAAGGTACTCCATTTCCAATTTTAGTGCCTTTGCCCCGGTAGTGTCTCCTATAGCTAAAATTCACCTCCTCTTTACCTCTGCTTTCTTCAAGATGGAGCTCAAGCACTGCCTTCTACAGGAAATTGTTCCTGATTCTTTCAACTGCTAATGCTATTTTTCCTTAATTATACTCTATATTTTTTATTTTGTTGTTGTTCAGTCATGTCTGATTCTTCACATCCCCATTTGGGGTTTTTTTTTGGGCAAAGATACTGGAGTGGTTTGTCATTTCCTTCTCCAGCTCATTTTACAGATGAAGAAACTGAGATGAACAGGGTGAAGTGACTTGCCCATGGTCATACAGCCAAGTGTGTCTGAGACCAGATCTGAATTCATGAAGATGGTCTTCCTAACTCTATGCCCAGTACTCTATTCACTGTAACACCTAGTTGTCTACTCTATAACTACCTTATATTTATTTGTACTTATTCTCTTTATATTTATTCTGTATATACTTACATATGTATTTGTCTCCCCAGATCCTGGCACAAAGTGGGCATTGAATAAATGCTTGTTGGTTGACTAAATGACCACTGTATGAACAAAAGCATATTATTGAGTCTTATTTTCCACAAATGTAAAATTCAGATAATAATATTTATACTGTCTAATTCATAGGGTTATAATGAGGCAAGCACTTTGTAAACTGTAAAGTGTTATAGAGGAGCCATTTCCCCTGAAAACCCAGAATTAAAACTCAGATCTTTTGATTCCAAATTCATTGTTGAGATCACTTCTACCTTCAGGTGAAAAATGAAGTAGGCTTTCATAGGTTTTCTTTCATTCCAATCTCCTATAATGCCAAGTTCAAAGTCATCACCAGTTACAGGAAAATCAACAATATACAGGTTTCCTTTTTCACAATTTAATTGGAACATGGATTTGCAGACTTGTCTCTTTCTCCAAGTATGTTTCTAGAGACTAAGTCGGATAGGTAAGGAAGAGTTTGTTACTGAGCAAGGAAAGAAAAAGACAAGGAGAAAGGAAAAGGACAATGAATTTCATTCTAAGAGCATTCTGCAGGGGAGAACATAGCCTACCTCTTTAAAGAAACTAAATGAGACAGTCAACTAGAGTCAAATAAAACATAAGCATGACCAGCCTAGCATCTTTAATTAGTCTGGGGAAATAATAGCTGCTCCCATTTGATAGTGTTTTAGTTTTCACAGAACACTTTCCTGACAACAATTCTGTGAAGTAATAAAAGTATTATTATACCTACTTTATAACTGGGGGAAAAGTGGCTCTGGGAGATCAGTAACAGGCTGCTAAAGTACCTACTTCTGCTGATGGCATTTGCATAGCACTTTAAAGTTTACAAGATATTCTACATATATTATTATCTCATTTGAGCTTCACAATAACCATGTGAAGTTACTCACTACAAGTTACTACATTCCAGGGGAAGAAACTGAGGCTCAGAAAACTAAGTAACTTGTCCATGGTCATAGCATTAGGAAGTAGCAGAATTAGATTTTGAACATAGGTCTTTCTAATTTCAAGTACAGAACTTTATACCATGCTCTCTCCATTATACTTCACTGGCATTCACAAGCATTTGATGAAACAAAATTACAGAGGGTAGTTTTGTTCCATCACAGCATATGTAATAACAATCAGCCTAACAAAGTTAATGTAAGGTTTCATAACTTGAAGATGGGGTTTGGTTATAATATAGTCATCTAAGTAGTATAAGGTTATAATTATTGGGAAACACAGACTGGGCCAACTGTATAAGAGGGTATTCCTATATTGAAGAAACTATTTTAAGTATTCTTCCATATCCTCCATATCTTCCAAAGATGACTGGCAGCAACCATGAGTAGAAGTTGTAAACATATCCTCCTCTGATAAAAATATTTTCAATAGTTATAATGTCCAGCAAATTTAATCAAGTTAAAAACCAAATCAATTTCTAAATAAAGAGTTATTCTTCTAAATAATGAAGGTAAACTAAATGATCTCTAAGTCAAGTTCCACCATTGTTCTTAAATTGTACATTCTATGGTTCCTTCTAGTACTAAAGTTTTATGAATTTATCTCTAGGGTTCAACTGGATACTCTGATAGCTTTGCTAAATAAGAAACATGGATAACGGCTAGTGGAACACCCCCCCCCCAAATAAAATCTGTAGTTTAAAAGTATGATGATGCTCCATCCATTTAAAATCTTTTGGGGGGTTGGGGTTTGGTTTTATTTGTATTAGGGTACTTGTTTTATTTATGTAAAGTCTTCTAGTTTCTGTTTAAGATCCAGACTCAAAAGAGGGAGACTAGACACCCTAGGAGCCGGGTCCACAAACTCTAGGCTCTGAATTCCACCCAACTTCTTTTTCCACTATGCTTTTAACTAAGAAAAAAAATGTCAAGATTTGAGAGCCAAGCATTTTTCCTTGAATTTTGGGCTCATTATGGCACATAAAGAGCTAGTTAAAATACCAGACTGAATAAATGAACAATGGAGCAATTAACACGACATACAAAACCCCGCCTACTTTACTTCAAAGGCCCTCTGAAACATAATGGTTTAAAAACCATCAAGGATGCTTTTCAGAATTAATTTGGTAATAAATATTGCTTTGTATCATAGATAAGGGATTTTAAATCTTCATTTACTGGTAGCTGAAAATTGGTGAATCACAGCAAAGAACAACAATTAAACATGATGTTGCCCAAGATGCTTGCAACTTTTCATTGACACAAATGGAGAACAAAAGCATTTCACTCTCATCCCACACACATCTACAATAAACATACAAAATCTAACTTTTTCTACAAATTTTCCACACATGGGCTTTTTAAATCTTTTTTTTTCCTTAATGGTCATATTTTAGATTAACAAGGGGTGTGAGCCTAGTCTAAGCCCCGATCTGTATCTATCTGATTCAAAAATCCTTTGCTTTCTCCCACATTGCTTCTGTATTTGCAACTCAATGCATGCTGCTAAATGGAGCTGTTCTAGCTGAAGATGATATAAAAATGAATAAACCTAAGCAAATTTCAGAACTTATTTGCTGCATCTTTAATTAAATTAAAAATATTTTGTGCTCTGTTTATATTTCTAAAGTCATCATTTACAGAAGCTAAAAACTACTTCATTGTCAAAATCTGGAATTATCTTGGAAGATAAAACCTTGCAAGATTTTTTTTTCTAAAATGTGCCCACTATTAATACTATCATATAAAAAGACACCAAAAAGAATACATTTTAAAAAGAGAGCTTGAGATCTGATTATCACCATTTTTCACATTTGCATACAAGAACTAATTTTTTTCTTTACCAATATAGAATTATTCAGTTTTTGGATTTTTCAAAAATTTAAAAGCAACAATACAAGATTATATAACAAGCATCATTAGTATCCTAAGATTTAGAACTGGAAAGAACCTAAAGATCATCTTTTCCAACTCTACCATTTTAAAGAGGATTTGTAGGCTTAGAGAAGTTGTTGTTTTTTTTCAAAGTCACACAGGTAAGTAGAAAGCCCCAATAAAACTAAAGACCTTGAGTTAAATTCCAGTGTTTAATCACTATGCTAGGGCTTCAGAGAATCATGAAGTTTTAAATTTAGAACTCAGGAGAACTCAGAACAAAGGAAAATGAACACAGAATGTAAGACCTTATAGATAGCTTGGTCTAATTCTTTTACTTTACAGATGGAAACTTAAACTAGGTTAAATAATTTGCCCAAGATCACAATGCCTGTCAATAACAGAGCTAGTCTAGACCCCAGATCTTCTGATGACTAGTTCTGTGCTCTCCCTAACAATACCTGTGCGAGATGACTGAAATGTTGGTCTATAATAACATCTACACCTTAGCTCCTAGAACTGGATGGTGTAAGTCACACCTAGCATATCCAAAATCATCTTTCTACTTAAATAAGTACAATTTGGCCTTAAGAGAAAAGACAACTTGGACCCAAATGGCAGACAGTTGAGGAATAATGAGCTATCCCTCCCATTCATTTTTGTGAAAGTAAGAGATAAAAGAAAGCACTCTCATAATTCTAAATAAACAGAGGGGTTTGTTTAGAATTCCTGATAGTATTCCACATTCAAACTCACACAGAAAGTACCTACCTACTCTCTTATGTGAAACATTTTCCCAGTGGATGAAAAATATCCATGACACTGTAATGACTAAAGATATTCTCATGGAAAATAGGTTTAATTTTTTAGAATCAAAGGGGGCCTATATATCATGAGGGGTCCTTAGGACATAGCTTTTTAGAACAGAAAACACAATGTGAGAACTAAAAGGGACCTAAAAGCATAGAATGAGGTGACACGGAAAATAGAAAATTATTGTAAGAAGGGATCTTAGAACACAGGATGCTACTGCTAGAAAGGATTTCAAATATCATCTAGTCAAGGGGTTCTTAATCTTTTCTGTTACCAAGGACCACTTTGACAATCTGGTGAAAAATACAGACTCCTTTTCAGAATAATGTTTTTAAATGCATAAAATAAAATATGTAGGATTACAAAGGAACCAATTATACTGAGATGCTTACCAAAAATTTTTGTTTTTAATTCACAGGTTAAGAAATCATGATGAGTTCAACCCCCTCATTTGAGTGAAAAGGAAATTGAGATCCACAGAAAGCAACTGACTGTAACGCACAGAAAAGAAGCTAATACCTATAAAGTACAGGGCCAGATACAATTGACCCATTCTTAACTTGGGGAGGGTTAAAATGTGGAGTTAATCAGCATTCAAAAGCAAGTAAGGTAATGACTTCATCAACGATGGTGAATCATTATTCAGTTTTGGAGACTTTTTTTCTTATATTACTTTGAATGGAAGTCATAGTAACTAAGATTTTCAAGGTGCTTGAATCAATACAGTATCTTTTGAAAAGAACCCAGTGAAGTTTTCTATCTATAACAGTAGAAGAGCAGCAGAACCAAGGTGGAGGAGAATCAGTAAGAAGCCCAGTTTCTCCAATACACCAAGATCTAAAAAACACATATTGAGTCCTAAAGACAAATAAAAATCACAGTGTATCATAACTGTGACTCAAGTTCAGAAAAGGAAAACAGAGGTCAGATGACATTGCAAAAGGGGTCTTCCTGAGGGTATTTTGCACCAAACATCATGGCATACAGGAACTGAAAGAGAACACAGGCTGTGCAATGGAAGTCTGAAACCTGTATAGGAGTACACTGATTTCATACAAGATGTAGAAACAGGTGCTAACTGGTAACTGTCATTCACTACCCAGTTTCCAGGTCACAAATCCAGGGTTGACTAAGGAAGAGACCTGTGCCCAGAGGTAAAATTCCCGGATGAGGAACAGTCACAGGCCGTAGGCCAGCAGTGGGGAGCTTTCAGCTTTGAGACCACATGTGGCCTTCTAGGTCCTCAAGTGCAGCCCTTTGACTGAATCCAAACTTCACAGATCAAATGCCCTTAATAAAAGGATTAGTTATGAAAAACTTGGGCTTAGTCAAAAGGCAACACTCAAGGACCTAGAAGACCACATGTGGCCCTAAGACCACAGGTTCTTCACTGCACCTTATGCTATGTACTAAACAAGGAACAAGTTCAGATGCAAACAGTAGCTGTGTGGCTCTGAACTAAAGAACTGACTTGAGTTTCTGTTTCAGCTTACAGTCCAGTCTGAAGCTTACAGCAAAAAATTCATAGGAAAAATACCAGACAAAAGGGTCGCTCACAATTCTGTCATTCTATATCAGAAGACATGTCAAACTAACTGATAGTGGCTGAGTCTGACAGAAATCTACTAGAGCTTCCAACCAGGTACAAGGCAATAGAAGTGTTATGCAGACTCACATGCAAGTCAGCAACTTGAGCTCAGATCAGACTTTACCCTGGATCACACCACTCTAGAAATACTGAAAGTTTACTGGTCTCCAGCCTGAACTGTCACTGAGATCTGGGAATAACACAATGTTCAATACCCCAAGAAAACAGCAGAAGGACCCAAGATGACAAAACCTCAACTCAGATATTCTCCCCAGAAGCACAGAGCCTGACCCTAACATCAAGTCTGATGTCAGGAAGCAGGATGAAAGAATGAGTAAACAAACCAAACAAACAAAAGAATTCCACTATAAAGAATCATTATGGAAACAGGACGCTCAAAACACAAACCCAGAAGAAGAGAATGACTCCAAAATATTTACAAGAAAAGCCTCAAAGAAAAACATAACTTGGACACAAATTCAACTAGTGTTCTTGGAAGAGATGAAGCAAGAGCTGTTGTGTTGGGTTTTTTGTTTTGTTTTGTTTTTTTGCTAAAAGACTATTTTAAAAACCAAATAAGAGTGCTAGAAGAAAAAAATGGGAAAAGAAATGAGAACTATAGGAGATTAAGAAAGAGAAATGCAGACTGGAACAAGAGGTTACAAAATTTTACCCAAGGGAAAAAAATTCCCTGAAAATTAGAATGGATAAAATGAAAGATAATAATTCTATGAGACAGCAAGAAATCTTAAAACAAATTTAAAAGATTAAAAAAATAAGAAGAAAATGTAAGGTATCTTGTAACAAAAACTGACCTGGAAAACAGGAGAAATAACTTAAGAATCATTGGTCTACCCAAAAAACACAACCAAAAAAAGAGCTTGTAGTTCAAGAAATCATTAAATAAGACTGCTCAGATATCTTAGAATCAGAGGTAAGTTGAAATACAATATTATGGTCACGTTCTGAAAGAAACCCCAAAATGAAAACTCCTGGGAATATATTAATCAAACTCCAGAGCTTCTAGGTCAAAGGAGAAATACTATAAGCAACCAGAAAGAAAAGATTCAAATACTGAGGAGCCACAATTAGAATCATACAAGATCACCTCTTCATGCCACCAACTATAAAGAAGCAGAGAGCTTAGAATACAATATTCCAGAAGGCAAAGGGTATAGGCTTACAATCAAGAATAACTTACTCAGCAAAACTACATATAATTCTAAAGCACAAAAAAATAGACCTTTAATGATAGAAGAGTTTTCTTGCTGAAAAAAAAATAGCACTAAACTAGAACCTCTGAAATACAAACACAGTAGTTAAGAGAAGCATAAAAAAGGTAAATATGAGTAAGCCAAATTAAAGGACTAAACAAGGATAAACTATTTGCATTATAATATGGAGAGGTGATACATTTAACCCCTCAGAACTCTATTACCATCAAGGGTCAAAGAAGGAGCTCTCTAGATAGAGGGCCTGGAAATGCTTCTGCTATGTTTTTATTATCTTAAAAGAAGAATGAAAAAGGAGGACAAGAGGAATATGCTAGTGGAGAGGAAAAGGAGAATAAAGATGGGAAACTTATCTTGTATAATCAGAGTATATAAATATAAGCATAAAAATGAGGGATAGGGAGGGAAAGGCAAAACTTGAACTTCAATCTCATCCCAAACTGATCAAAGGAGGGAAGAACGCAAACATACACAGAGAATTACGCACAGAAATATATTTCACTTAGTAGGGAACCAGGAGAGAAGGAGCAAAGGGAAAAGTAGGAAAAAGGGGAGGGCAGAATAGAGGAGGAATTAGTCCTAAGTAAAACATATTTTAACTAAGGAGGTTGGAGTTGGAAGAGGGGCTTAAAAGAAAAGAAAGGATAAGAACCTGTTATTGGGCTCTGGAAAGAGAAACAGAAGCAGATTACAGCAAACTTAGAGTACTAATGCTGAGCTTACTCCTTGTGTACCACTACCCTCTTCTTTATAAAGAAGAAACAATGGAAAGGAAAGAGATAAGAGAACAGTATGTAAGGAAATACACAATTAACAATCATAACTGTAAGGGGCGGCCAGGTAGCACAGCGAGTGGGAGCACCGGCTCCAGTGTCAGGATGACCTGGGGATCAAATCCAGGCTCAGATACTTAGCGCCACACCCAGAAATAACTGGCTGTGAAATCTTGAGCAAGGTACTTAACCCCGACTGCTTTAAAAAAAAAAAAAACAATCATAACTGTGAATGTGAATGATATGAATTCATTCATAAAATGACGGATTAGAAACCAGAATTCAGCAATATGTAGTTTACCAGAAACACACTTGAAACATAAAGAGGCACACAGGGTTAAAATAAGAAGCTGGAGCTAAATCTTTTATTCACTTGAAGTTTAAAAAAATAAAAGGCAGGGGAAGCAATCATGACCTCAGTCAAAATGATAGCAAAATTAGACTCGGTTAGATAAGAGAAACTACATTTTACGAAAAGGTAACACAGATGATGAATTAATACCAAGACTAATCATATATGCACCAAATGACAAAGCATCTAAATACTTAAAGGCAAAATTAAATGAGCTATAGAAATAATAAAAGTATAAGTGGGAAATTCCAATTTACCCTCTCAGAACTAGATAAAGCTAACCAAAAAAGAAATAAAAAAAAAAATTGAAGGATCTGAATAGAAGTTTACAAAAGTGAGATAAGATAGAACTCTGGAAATTACTGAATGGGAATTAAAAAGGAGCATAAATATTTATCAGTTGTGTATGACACCTTCACAAATATTTACTATTTATAAGGGCATAAAAGCCTCACAAACAAATGCATTAAACAAATATTAAACATAACTTTTTTCAGAAGACAATACTATAAAAGTACATTCAATAAAGAGCTGCTGAAGCAATGATTAAAAATTAACTGGAGACTAACAATCCTCCGGAATAGATTGGTCAATCAGTAAATAAACATTTATTAAGGACCTACTATGTACCAGGCACTGTGCTCAGCACTGGGATACAAATATGAAAAGGAAAGACAACCTTACCTCAAAGAGCTTAAAATATAATGGGGGAAGATAACACAGAAAACAAAGTTGAAAAGTAAGGGGCAGAGGGTGGGTGTAGGGGGGGGGGGGGCGCGCCAGGACACCAGAATACGATGGATAAGTCAAAGGAATATAGCCATATGGGAAATTAAGAAATGACTTGCCTAAGTCCCAACCTTAAATGGAAGTTTTGGAGCTTATTGCTTAGCATTTCAATCAAAGAGGCAAAGGGTACCGATGAGGCACGAGTGCCAAGGCTGTTTCAACCTTAGAATGATAAGGTATCCTGATGTTGAGTTCCTGAGGACATGATGGAGAAGTCCAAAAGAGAGCAGTCAGCTGGTGCAAAGAATAAATCATAGAAACAATACTTTTATTAAAGATAATGACAGCAATTAGACTATATACAAAAATTTGGTGGATATAACTAAACCAGTACATAGGGGAAATATATATCTTTAAACATTTTCATAAATGAAAAAGAGAAGGACCAGTTTGATAAATAGGCATGTAAACAACAAAAAAAAACCTATTAACTGACCTTCTGTAGATGTTCTCTGCTCAATGTGCTTCCTAAACTGCAGTAGTTAGAACATAATATAATATTCTATATGTGGTTCTGACCTGGAAAAAGTACAGTAAGATTCTGAATTCTCTGAAGCTCTGCCTCTCATAATGCAGCTGAAGATTATAAATTACCTTCTTTAGCTACCACATCATTAATGGTGACTCAGTTCAAATTTCAGTCTACTAAAACTCATGTACCTTTTCAAAAAAAAAAAACTAAATAAAAAACCTATTACTCCTCTATCTTGTATTTGTGAAGTTCATTTTTTAACTCAAATACAAGACTTTACACTTGCCTCTCTTAACTTCACCTATAAGATTCAGTTCAGTTCTCTAGCTTTTGGATTTTAATAGTGTCATCTAGAATGCTACTTATTCTGCCCAGCCTTGTGAACTCTGCAAATATGATAAGCACTCCACTTCTGCCTTTATTCAAGTAACTGATTAACATATTAAAGAATACAGGAGCCAGCATGACCCACTGAGGCACTCCTCCACTGGAGAAGACCACACAGGGAACATTGCACTATTAATGACTGTTCTCTGAATCTGACTATTCCACAAGTCCAAAACTTATCTAAATGTATTACCCCTTAGTCTACATCTCTATCTGGCCCATAAGATTAGTCTAAGATACTTTATAAAATACTTTGCTAAAATGTAGAAAAAACAGTATCTTCAGCATTCTCCTGGCCTACTAATCTAGTAGACTCGTCAAGAAAAGATATGGTTAGTATGGCCTGATCTGTCCTTGCTGGAGCCCTGATGACTCTTTGCATACAAAGCTTACTTTTCTAGTTCACTAACCATCTCTTTAATAATTTGTTCCAGAAATTTCCCAGGAATCTGAGTTCATTAGCCTATAGTTTGTATAGGCTTGTTCTCTTCCCTTTTTCAAAAGGGACATTTGCCTTTCTCTAGTACCTCTCCCATTTTCTATGATTGTTCAAATATCACTGACAACGCCTTAGTAATTATACCCACCTCTTCCTTCCACCAGTACTTGAGGATGTATTCCAAGTGATGTGAAATCATCAAGGACAACTATGTAAGGACTCTTACTCTATTAGCTCCTTACTTATCTTGGGTATCAACTCATTGTTATCTATTTTTATTTTATCATTTTCAGGACAAAGGTCACTTTCCTTGGCAGAGAAATCAGAAGCAAAATCACAACCAAACCTAGAAGTTCTACTTTTTCCCCATGGCTAGTTATCATCCTCCTAGGAGGCCATAGCACTTCTGCATTTCTCCTCTTTATCCCAATATCACTGTCTAAATCATAGGGTTGTGGTAAAATGAAAATGTATTATTTAGGTAAAGCCTCATATAAAGAACAGTTACTGCTACTGTTGCCACTGCCACCATCACCACTACTATGACTTTTACTTTTCTTTCTTTTTGGGGGGGGGTGGGAGGAGGTGGGAGGGGGGTTGATGGAATTGGGGTTAAGTAACTTCCTAGGATCACACAGCTAACTAGTAAGTATCTGAAGCCAAATTCGAACCCAGCTCTTCTCCTCCTGACTCCAGGGCCAATGCTCTATCCATTACACCTGGGGCACTCTATATTAGCTGCCCCTGACTACTATTTTTCAAGAATTTACCTTTATACCACTACTAGATCTGTATGCTAAAGAGATAAAAAACAAAAAGGAAAAGGACTTATATGTACAAAAATAAGAGCTGTTTTAGTGGTGGCAAATAATAGGAAATTGAGGGGATATCCGTCAACTGTAAAACCACTGAACAAGTTGCTATATATTATTATGATAGAATACTATTGTGCTACAAGAAATAAAAATCAGGATATCTCAGAAAAACTTGGAAAAATTTACATGAACTGATGCCAAATGAAATAAGCAGAACCAGGAGAACATAAACAGTAACAGCAATATTGTATGATGATCAACTATTAATAACTTACCTATTCTCAGAAATACAATGACCCAAGATAATTCTAAAGGACGTATGATGAAAAATGCTATCCATCTCCAGAGAAAGAACTGATGGAGCCTGAATGCAAATGGAAGCATAATTTGTCTTTTACTTTCTTTGTTTTCTTAGAGGTATTTTTCTCTATGTTTTCTTTCACAACATGACTTACAAGGAAATATGTTTTGCATGATTGTACATGCATAACTTATATCAAATTGCTTGCCTTCTCATGGGGGAAGTGGGTATGGAGCAAGAGAAAGAATTTGGAACTCTAAATTTGAAAAAAAAAAAGAATGTTCAAATTGTTTTTACATGTAATGGGAAAAAATAAAATATTAAATTTAAAAAATTTACCCTTTCTCAATTTTTAAAGAAGTAAGAAGACAGGGAGGATTTTCATCCTAGAAACTAGAAGTAGTGATAGCACTGAGCTCTGAAAAGTTTATGATGGAAACCAACTGAAACAGGAGAAAATACTGAATGATAGGAAAGTTCAAGTGTTGACAAAAGTATTTACTAACTGAATAGTATTGGACAAGTCACTGAATCTATCTGACCCTCAGTTTTCTCACATTTCAAATAAAGATGAGGATAATCACATGCTATTTCTCCCAAAGATTAAGCATTTAATTTAAATATCCATAAGGAGCACCACAGTATCATCTTCCTTAGTTTTAACCTAAACCACAACGCAAATTCCAGAACATTAAGATTTGTAAAGCAATTTCTTCATAATAACCTATAGATAGAGATGTACAGATCATCCTGTCCTGTGTCCCCCCCTCCCCCCGCCCCCACCGGAGGTTATGATGAAACTGAAGGTCAAAGAGGTAAAGAAAAACTCGCTTACGATGACAGCTACTGTCAGAACCCACAAACAAACTGAAATGATTCCAAGTCCAGCTCTTTTCAGAAAACCATGATATTCCCCACTAAAAGGAGCAAAGATGGTATTCAGAGGAGGCAGGAAACACTTGAGTGACTAAGGAAACTCCTTCATGGTAAGAGCAATCCAGCTTCCCCAAATTAAATTTAAGGCACTGGGAAGAAAACCTGATTTCTTCAGAGCTGTTGGGGGATGGGGACAGAGTGGTTCTAAAGGCCAGACAGACCCCCTCCAACATTAGATTATGCTTGTTTGTATAGCAGGGTGCCCTCGGGCAAGACTATCATAAATGGCTTGAAAGTGAAATGGAGGATTCCATCTGCTTCTGGAATATTTCAACGGCACCTGCTTTTAAGGTAGAGAGCTTAGCGCTGTCCCCACAACTACCTCCCCCCACACATCCCTCCTTTTTTACTAAAGGGGCCATCACACACATACATCTAGCACCTGCCTGAGGAAACAGGCCCTTTTGATTTCTCTTCTATACTACAAATGGTCTAAAAAAAAAAAATACCAGCACTGAGAGAGCTGGAAGCTGAAGGTCCTAAAGCCTTGCTTCTTTCTTGTTTCTAATTCTAGCTTGTAGTACACAAAGAAAAGAAAATCTTCCTAGGTTATGGTCAGGTAGAGATCATATGTCAGTGAACAGGAGAGAATAACAGCAGCTCCCACTCTAGGGCACTCTGGGATGTACAAAGACTTAGCCACGCGACAAACCTAGAAAGTAGGGAGCACAACTATGGCAGAGAGCTGATAAAGAAATAAGTGAACAAACGAATGAATAGATGATTACATAAATGATTATATAAATAAATTGATTAGTTAGTTAATGGATAAATAGATGAATGAATGGATAGATGAATGAATACTAATAATAATAAATGACACATCTAATTTCTAAGGTTTACAGAGGGCTTTATCTTCTCAAAGCCTTGCAAGAGTCTTGTAAGGTGGGTACTACAGGTACAAGTGCCCTTATTTTACAGATTAGGAAACTGAGGTTAAAGAGGTTAACTAACCTACCCAATGTCACACAGCTAGTATCAGAGGCAATGTTTGAATTCAAGACTTCCTGTAGAAAAGTCCAGCATTCTATCCACTATGAAACACTGAAAAGAACACTGGATTTAAGAAAAGGGCTGCTTGATTCAAAATCAATTGCCCCTAATTAAAAGCCTAGCTATGTGATTTATTACCTGTGTCATTCACTTCTCTTTTCTGTGCCTCAGTTTCCTCATCTATGAAAAGGGTAGGTCAAATCAAAGGAGGGCTATATAAAAGGAAACTGAGGCTCTAAATGGTAACATAGCAAGGTAGTATTGTAGCAGGAACTTAAACTCAGGTATTCTGGATTCAAGATCACGGGAATTTTTCATTATATTAGACTTCAAAGAACTCACTAGAATAAAAAGTCTTTGATTGTTTAAGTGCATCTCTATTAGTTTATTATGGTAAAAGGTTTCCAAATATTACTCAATTAAGCATTGCAGGAATTGAAAATTCTTGCTAATTCAAAATGAGGAAAATGGTATAGAAAAGCTTTAAAAATAGAAAATCATTTAAAAATAAAAATTAGGAACTCATGTTATTTTTCAGAATGAACCGCTCTACGCCTAGAACAACAGTGATGAGGCCTTGGGATCTTGCACTCCCCCTGCTGATTCAGAGGAAGTAGTTCCCCACAAAAAGCATATTTTAGTATGTCCTTAGCAATCCTTTATTAGACACATCAGTGAGACAATCAATAAATATCTACTGAATGCATACTGTGTACCAGGCATTGTGGTAAGTCCTGAGGATACACAAAGAAAGGCAAAGAACCTTCCTTGTTCTCAAAGAGTTCATAGTCTAATGAGGGAGACAACATGCAAAGAACTGTGTACAAATAAGCTATATACTAGATTAATTGGAAATAATCAATGGAGAAAAGACATTTATAATAAGGGTGCTGGGGAAAGGCTTCCTGTAGAAGGTGTCATTTTAGCTAGGATTTAAAGGAAGACAGGAAAGTCAGAAAGTAGAGATGAAGAGGGAAAGCATTCCAGATATGGGGGATAGCTAAGGAAAATGACTGGAGTTGGGAGATGGTGTATCTTCTTCAGGAGACAATAATGAGGTCAGGTCACTGGATTGCAGAGTGGACTGAGTACATTGCACTGGGGGCAAGGATTGGGAAAGGAGTAATAATATGTGATAAGATATAAAAAGTATGGGAAGGAACACCAGGTTATGAAGAACTTTGAATGCCAAACAGAGGATTTTATATTTGATGCTGGAGAAAATATGGAGCAACTGGAGTTTATTGAGTAGTGAGATAACATGGTGAGGCCTGTACTTTAGGAAGATCACTTTGACAGTTGAGTGGAGCACAGACTGGAGTAAGGAAAGACTTGAGGCAAAGAGACCAACCAGCAGGCTATTAGGAGGGTCAAGGTATGAGGTGATGAGGGCCTGTGCCAGGGTAATGCTGGTCAAAGAGAAAAGGAAGTGGGAGATATTACAAAGGTAAAATCTATAGGACATGGTAAGTGTTTGGATACTCAATGTGAGAGAACATGAGGAGTTTAGGATGATAGCTAGGTTTTGAGCCTGGGTAACATGGAGGATGGCGGCACTGTAGAGAGCAATTGGAAAGTTAGGAAAAGGGGAGAAATTGGGGAGAGAGATAATGAGTTCAATTTTGGATATGTTGATTTTAAGATGACTATGAGACATCTAACTCAAGATGTCCAATAAACAGCTTGAGATGACTGAAGGTCAAAAAGGAGATTAGGTCAGGTAAACTTTAGAATCATAAGCACAGATATGATAATTCAATCCATGACACATGATGAAATTACCAAATGAAATAGTGCAGAGGGAGAAAATAAGAAAGTCCAGGACACAGACCTGTCTAAGAAAGTGGTGGGGAAAGTTGGGGTAGAAAAGTGTGGGCAAATCTAAAGCCAAACAAAATTTAATTTGCAGGATTTAAATTACATCTTCATATGCTTAAAAATTTCCATGGTGAATATTAATGTAAATCAGTCTCCACTGCTATAAATTACACCTCACAATGCTAGAGTTAGACTATAAGAACTGAAAGAATATACACTATAGAAGTAATTTATAGAAAGAATCTTAGAAGATTTAATGGTAAAGTTAGAAGCTACTTTAGCATGTGAAAGGTTAGAGCTTGAAGGAGCCTTAGAAGACAAAAAGATAAGACCTGGAAGCAATCTTACAAAATAGAATGTAAAAGCCAAATGGACCTTAGAGCATAGAATGTTAGCTTGTACAAGTAAGAACATCAGAACTGAAATGGACTTAAATATTACATAATGTTAACAGTTGCAAAAGATCTTGAGTGTAATACAGTCCAATCGTCATTTATAGTATGAATCTGCTCACTGACATCCCCAACAAGTGGTGACCTAACTTCTACTTAAAGACCTCTGATGGGAAACTCACTATTTGGTGAAGTAATATATTCCCTTATTGGTCAGTTCGAATTGCTAAAAGATCCTTTATAATGAGGTGAAATAAGTTTCTATAGGAAAACTAAGGTCTTAATTCTGCCTCCTGGGTGCAAACATAATACGTCTAATTTTTCCATATTTCATCTTCCATGTTCACTTCCAGGACATCGCTCCATCTCATCAATCACTAAGTCCTCTCCATTCATGGTTAAAGTAACAAACAGAAAGTAAGCCGATACCTGTTTCCTATTTAAAAAGAAAACAGACAAAAACATGATAGCCTGGGTACAACCTTCTAGAACAATTCTAGAAAGAAAGAAAAAAATGCAGGATTTAGTTCATAAAAAGTTTTCCAGAAACAACATCTAACCATCTAATGCTTCTTTCTACTTTAATAAACTAAATACATTAATCTCCAGTTTGATGTGTCCTACCAGTCATACCCACCAACATAATGACATTGTTGACTCAAAAATAAAAGTTAGTCAGGGAGAGTACCTTGGAACCTAACCTACATTTTTCAAAAAGTTCTAGAATTGAATGTCATCATTTCATGGAACCTTAAAACACAAAATGTTAGAACACAGAACTTTCAATAGGGAAACAAACATTTAGTTCAAGCCCTTTATTTTACCAATGAGAAAACCAGGGCACAGAGAAGAAAACTGACTTAACTAAAGTCACAAACTTAGAGCTGTGAGAGGCCCTAGGACCCAGGTCTTTTGATTCTCCATTACTAGATTACCCTGATTCTTATTTTTAAAGAATTCAACAAGACAATACCCAAAATGATTAAATAGTTATTCAGCTTTCCACCTATGGCAGAAAAACAATACTATGTAAAGAATGGCAAATACATTGATCTTGCAAAAAGAGATGACACAGCAATACTTTCTGAAATCACTAGAAAGAAAACCAAAGCATATTCATGTAAAAATTCAATGGACTTCATCCTGGCAATTTCTGGGCTTTAGTTATCCTGACATAAATACACATGCATCCATATCTCTATGTAGGTATAAATATACGCATTTCAATATATCTATAGCTATATCTATACAAACATGCCTGAACTCCAACAAGCAATAGTTTACCATGGTGTCATAGAAAAAGCACTGCATTTGTAGACAAAGCACCTAGATTTGAGTACCAGTTCTGCTACTTTCTGGCTGTGTGACTTTGGATAAGTCACTTAATTCTCACTTCTGAGATCTCTTATAGTTCTAAATCTCATGGCTTTTTTCACTGAATTCATTTACAGCAGAACGAATTTGTTTTCATTGCAAGAAAGCAAATATGATAAATAATACACATTGTGTTGAGAATTGTCCGTCTTTGATTCCTTATAAATTTTCTTTTGTTCTCTGCTCTTCTTTATTTTGTTCTTTTTTCCCCTCCCTCAATCCCCTCCCCCAAAGGCTATAATAGAGGTTAGATATGTTTCTCTATAGCTATAGATATATACATACACATATACATAAATACATACATATATAGACACATATTTTCCCAAACATTCTACTCTTCAACTTTTATTTTTGTGCATATCTCTTGTTTCCTATCTCTCCTTCCTCCTCTACATTTCTACTCACTATCTTGCCCTCCTATTATGAATGAATAAGTTCATTCCTCTGTAAAATAGTTAGGGATTGAGTGGTAGTCGACTATAACAGGGATTACAGGTATGGGTCATCATATCTGGCTCCCTCCTTATCTTTTCAATGGCTGAACCCATGCCTAAAATGCACTCTCTCCTCACCTCTACCTCTTAGAATTCTTTGTCTCCTTCAGAACTCCAAGTGGTGGTAGGTGGTAGTAGTAGTAGTAGTAGTAGTAGTAGTAGTAATAGTAGTAGTAGTAGTAGAGGTGGCAGCAGCTTTCCTTTGTATAATGCTTAAATTTTACAAAGCACTTCCTCACAAAAGTTCTGGGAAGTAGAGAATACAAATATTTTTATTGCTGAACCAATAAGGTAAGGTGACCTGGCCAAAATCATTTTCAACTGGGAATGACCCAGATCCCTTGACTTCGATTCTAGTACTCTTTTACAGACAAGAAAACTGGGGTTCAGAAAGTTAATGCGTGGATCATGGTCACAAAGGAGTCAAAAACTTAAGGGAAGCCTTCTGATTCCAAGTGCAGTGTTCTTCCTAATATACTGTACTACCTCTGGTATGAGCAAGACGTCTGTACAGAAGACCATAAATGTCTAGCACTTCAAATTAAGAGACCTGAAAGCTCAGAAGCTCCACTCCTCCTGTCCCCAGTGTAATATGTGCCTGTGTTTGAGAGAGAAAGGGGGAGGGGAATAGGAAGAAAAAATAAAATGTAATGGGGGAATTGGTGCACCAGAGAGACATCCCCTTTCTGGAATTCACCCAAGGTCTGGCCTTTCATTTCAGAGGCCTACATCCAAGTCCTTGGTAACAGGGTTTTGTCAGGGGCACCTTGAAGTTCCCCTGACCTGTGCTGCTCCGCGTTAGCAGCAAGAGACAGGAGACAGGCCCCTCTGACACCTATTTAACAGAGGCAGATGGAAAGTGGTATGTATGGGATACCTTTAATTCTCCCTCAGGAACACCCTGCAGTGCTGAAATGCAATTTCCACACGGCCCCTCCACACCAGAATTCACTCTGGCCATTATTGGCAGAAGGAAATCAAGCATCAAACAAGTGGAATGCCAGGAAACAAATGGAGATTTACAAAGATTTAGTGAGCAGAAGAGGTTGCCCAGGATGGAAGGAGTACTGGAAACCAAGACACCTGATGATCAGTGGAATTACCGGTTATAGCCTGGAGCACAGGAAAATGGGGGTGGGGTCAGGGTATGACAGCAGTGATGGCTCCTTAAATATAGGGCTACTGGGAGGGTCAAATAAGAAAAGGTCTGTAAAGCAAACCCTGAAGCAATATACAAACATCAGTTTTTAATACTATTGTTAAAGTGTTTTTTGATTTGCTTTTTGGAAAGAGGTCTATCACCTGGAAGAGGGATTAGATTTGATCTGATGGGCTAAAGAGAGCAAGACTGAAGTTGAAGAAAAGTAGATTTCAAACCAATATAAAGAAAAATAAAGTCTTTCAAAAAGTGGAATAAGCTATCTTTGGAAGGACCAGGTTCCTCATTACTCAGGAAGGGGTAGTAGAACTAGATGACTTCTGAGTCCCTTTCAACTGTAAGTTTCAATGATTCTATGACTGTATTACCTTAGTAATACATTTGTTTCAACAAACATTAAAATGCCTAATATAAGTAATAGGAGAGCAAGATAGTAGAAATGAAGTAGAGGAGGAAGGAGGGATAGGAAACAAGAAATATGCACAAAAATAAAAACAAAGTTGAGGAGTAGAATATTTGGGAAAGTATATGTCTATATATGATTTATGTATATATCTATAGCTATAGAGAAATATCTAAACTCTATTATAGCCTTCAGGGGAGGGGAGTGAGAGAGGGAAAAAAAAGAACAAAATTTAAAAGTGCACAGCAGAGAACAAAAGAAAATTTATAAGGAAGCAAAGATGGACAATTCTCAACACCATGTGTATTATTTATCATATGTACTTTCTTGCAATGAAGATTTATTGTTGTATATTTTGAATCCCCTCTTAGGTTCTGCTATGCACATGACATGTTTTTTCTTTCTTTGTATTTAAGTTCCAGTATTTAAGTTTATTATTGTTTTTGTTTCTTTTCTTCATTCTGTATTTGTGTTCTGGCCCTTGAGTCTAAAATAAATTTTTTTAAATGCCTAATATATTTACCAGAAGCAGAGTCCTATGTTCAGTTCACAAAATTTAAACAAAATACGACCCTTGTCATTCAGGAAGATCACAGTCTAATCAGGGATATGACACAAATAGAACTATGATATAAAATAATAGCTAAATTATTTATAGAGGTGAAAACAAACTATTACATAGATGGAGGGATGATAAGGGAGAAGAAATCTGGAAAGAATGTGTGGAGGTAGAAAAACCACCACTGAACTCAAGAGGAGTTTCTGTAGAAACTGAGGAAGACATGATCAGCATTGGCAAGATAGTCTTAGATGCAGACAAATGTTTATTAATAATCCTGCATATACAAAATGTTTAAAAAGAAGCTTAACAAGATAATTTCTGACAGCTCAAGATAACACGAAAAGCTCAAGCCATGTCATCCAACTTTCACACATGACCTAGAGGCACTGACTCCTTCATTCAAGGCATGAAATACAAATAAATAATGAAAATTATCTTCCTAGGCTTAAAAGTGCATGAACAATATTTTGAAATCCTTTGCCCAAAGTGCAGTGACTTGCAGGGAAGAGATAGGGAACGATGGAGAACAGCTGGAAAACTTAAATTACATTCACAACAAAACTAGCCCCAATACTGCTTCTTCCAACAAGCCAATAACCACAGCCCAACCTCCCCTTACCTTAAGATGCAGAAGCAGCTCTTAGCTCCCGAAGATAAGCGGCAGAAGCCAAACCTCTGTTTGCTGTCAATGTCAGTAAGCACAAATGTGAAGTTCTGGCCAACTTGGCTCACTGTAAGGCTACAGGAAAGAAAGAACAAAAGGAAAATAAATTGTGTAACCAGTTCAGTGATAAAAAGTATCTAATCAAACCAAGTCATTGAACCTGTAACATTTCCTTTCTCAGTGGGCCTATGGTTCTCTGAATGAACTTGCACATTTACATTTTTCACTAGAATTAAAGGGAAATTAGGAAGGAAGTCAATCTCTGGGACCACCTTTGGAAAAGAATATATCACTGTACCTAAAACTGAAAGAAGTTAATTCCAGGCTCTGTCACTAACTAGTAGCATAGCCTGTGCAAGTTAACTTATTCCTTGGAGTTTCAATTTCCTCATCTGGAATATGAGCAGATTAGAATATGTGACTTCTGAGGTTTCTGTCAGTTCTGGCATTCTATGTTAAGAGGAAGATTAGAATAAGTACTGAGTTTGGAATCCGAAAGACCAAATTCAAATTCCACCTTACACATTTATCATTTTGTGGCCCTGGGCAAGTCACTTCAATTCATCTTGGCCTCAACTGCTTCATCTGCAAAAATGAAGGGAAAAGGGGCACCTACTTCAGAGGGTTGTGAGGATCAAATGCAATAATGCAGGGTGTCCCAAAAGTCTTAGTGCAGTTCCAAGCTTTAATCATCTGAAACTACATAAAGACTTTTGGGACACCCTATATATGTAAAGCACTATATACATTTTTTAGCCATGTTCTGTTCTAAATTCCCTTCCAGTTCTGACATTCTATGTTTTTAGATCCATTCTAGCTCTAATGTTTTAAATATTCTGTGTTTCAATATCCCTTCCAGTTGTCAATGTTTTTTTCCAAGGCTCCCTTCTACATGGGCTCTCTCACTCTTCACTTCATGTTCTATGATTACATGAATCTAAATGATGTCCTAAAAGTGCTTAGGGCTACTTAGTAAAACCACTTACAGATACAAGGCACAAGGTGAGCATTCACTTTCCCAAATGCCATTTTCCAAGTAAGATTTTTGAAGCCCAAAGGAGCTCATTTTGCAGCCCAGGAAAGCCAGATTGTTTAACAATGCAAGCTGCTTTTCCAAGATAGTGAAAAACAATGCTATAGGAAAGCATTAAACAAAGCAATGTTTTTACTGCATTAAAACAAAAATAAAAAGCACATCACACATATAGGCCTTAAAGTAAAATTAGAATACAACGTCTGTTCTTTAAAAAAAAAAAAAAGACAAAAGCACAACGACCAATAAACTACATTATAAACTGACAAAATATAAAAAAAAGATTTTAAAATTAACACGCATATAGCTATTTTAAAATTCTAATAATGAAATTTAGTAATGTTAGCTCTAAAAGAGCCTTTAAGACGTGGAACACTGGAACATTAGGGTTAAGAGGAGCTTTGCCACACAGGTGTGAGTCCTTAGCTGAGACCTCCAAGGACAGCAGGGGCCTAATAAATTCTTGTTCAAATGCAACAAATGTCTCTGATAAGATTTTAGCATTAACAAACAGATTTTTTTTTCAAAATTTTCAATGGAATTTATGAACTTTTAAACTTAACCATTTTCTTTCCTATATTAAGACACCGAAAGTGAATCTATGTATTCTGTCCTAAGATTAAACAAATGCTCTTCTATATAATTCATTTTACAAATTAAATGAATATTATTATCTAGGATAAGATGGTAAATAACAGTTGAAGCGGTCCTCTAAAGATAGCACTCATAATTACTGTTGAGTCCTCAGAACCATATAAGACTTCTAAAATCCAGCTCTTGTGAATTTAAAAAACAAAGAAACAAATCCTGGGTAAAAGACGTATCTGTAAATCACGACTCTAGGAGTCTCTGGGAACCTGAGTCCCTTTAATGGATCTGATGTAGCAAGTCCTATTTGGCTTCATCATGCAAAAGGTACCAAACACCAAGAGCCTCGACCTCTGCCAGCAGATGTGGTTTAATGGAGAAAGCTCAACATCTGAGTGAGGAGAGTTCAAGAACCAACTCTACTGCACAAGAATGAACCTCTACTTGCTCATCAGTCAAATGGGGATAATAAGACTTATATTTCCTACCTCACTGTGCCGTTTCCAGGATATGATAATAATAGCAGCAGCTCATATTTATATAGAGCTCTATGGTTACCAAAAAGAGAGACCACCTGGCTAGCCAAAAAAAGTGTTAAGACTTGGAGTCTGGGTTTTCATCCCAGTTCTGACACATACTAGCTGTGTGACCCTGGGCAAAGTCACTTCCCGCTCTCTAAGCCTCGACTGCTTCATTTTAAAAATAAGGGTAATACTATTTGGGCTACTGGCGGTCTTATAAGGAAAGCATTTTGCCAAGCTTAAAGCACTATGGGAAAAGGAATTGTTCACCAACCATCCAGGGTTATGGTCAAGGTGAAACAGAATGACAATCACTGCCATTTCTGTAGGCCTCTAAGGTTTACAGAATGTGCTTCTCACCTGTCTGGGAGTGGACATATGATTAGAACCATTCTACAGATGATGAAACAGGCTCAGGGGGAAGAAAGTGACTTGCACACTCCCACATGGGTAGTAGGTAACAAAGCTGGGATTCCAACCAGTATTCCAACCTAGCACATATAAGTGAGGTGGTGGGAAAAGTCCTAGATATATAGTCACAGAATCTAGCTCACTTCTTACTACCTTGGTAATTGTGGGAAAATTACTTCCCCATCTCTGGGTTTTAGCTTCTTTACCTTAAAATGAAGGGTTAGACTAGGACCCCTCCAGCCAGGGTTCTAGTATACCTCACAGGGTCTCAAATGTTATTATGTGCAAGAAAGAGTTTTGTAAATCTTTTTCATCTAAAATAATGTAAAGCCCAACTATATGTGTGTGTGACCATCCCCATTTCCCCCATCATTATCATCATCGCCATCATTTTCATCATCACTACCACTACTACACCACCACCACCATTATCATCATCACTTTAACAAGATTTTCCCATGACAAAGGAGAGGACCTATTTCAATTTAAAGGGGGAAAATCATATTGTCTGAAGATTGATTGCTGAGGCCAAGAAAATAATTCAGGAGGAAAGGAAAATACTTTCTTCTGCCAGGTTTAACCAAGAATGTGAACAGAAACAAGGTAGCAATTTAAAAGAAACATGGCAATAAAGCAGGTGTAAGTAATGCTATCCTCCACCCTGAACAAGCCAAGAGAAGAAACACATTTCTATAAAAGTTACAGAGCTGTCGAGGGGACACCCAATGCTACCTTCTTGTGGCTGTTATGTTTTATCTATAAAGCTTGGATGCGATGTTACTATGGTGACTTAATACTATGTTTTAAAGAAGGATTATATGATTAATTTTAACAAGGTTGAGAGCTGAGGATGTGTGAGAAACGAGACTCAAGCTCACATAATTAAAGTGATTGGGGACGAAAGCAAGGCTCGCTTGGGGGAGGGGAAGGCTCATGTGATTGAATTATTTTGCACAACAGGTCAGAAAAATTCTAAGTTACAAATGCACCCCAGCTTTTTATAAGGTAATGCTTTGTGATCTCACAAATTATGTACCTTCATGAGTTTCACTCTGGCCTTTAGGTTCTAAGATGGTTAAAATAAACAGGCTCAGCTAACGTTACAAAAGGGTTTGGTGTTGGTCTGCTTGGAATGTGTCATATTTAAATATTTGGTGCTTTGCAAATGCCTATCCAGTCCTCAATCCCAGTATGAGAGTCAGTGTAGTAGAGTGGAAAGCACTGGCAGAAGACCTGGGTTCAAATCCCAGCTCCATCACTTACTAGTCACATAACTAGGCAAGTCACTTTTCTCCTCTGGGATTCAGGTTCTTCATCTGTCAAATGGAGATGACTATATTTGCCCTACTAACCTCACAGAACTACAGGGTGGAAGGGGCTTTGTAAACCTTAAGGTATTACATAAATGAGAACTGTTATAATTACTTGTCTTTTAATCTTTAAAGAAAAAAAGACAGGATAAAAAGAGAATTTTTAAGTGGTAGGTTCTAGCAATAAGATAGGCTAATCCTGACGCTGGGGATTCAAAAATATCTGGGTTCAATTTTTAATTCTGTATCTGTGTGGCCTGGGGCAACTGACTTTCCTTCTCCAAGCCTCAGTTTTCTCCTTGGTAAAATGAAGATAATACAATCTACACTTACCTACTTCGAAGAGTTGTTTTATATTGTAACTGTAAGATCCCGGTTAAAAGTATTTTGTAAACTGTAGTGTTATAGAAAAATATGTTATTATTTTTTTTAATCTATGCAAAATACTTCAGAGGACCTATAATGTTATCAGAATGGGCACTTCTCCCACTGATGCAAATAATTTTTTTCATGACTTAGTGGCTAATTTGCTGTTACCAAAAAAAATCATCTCCTAAAGGTCAATATTCTGGTAACAAATCTCTTATCATTTAACTATGCTGGTCCTCCAGTGATAGACACACACTCTATCAGTCAATCAACAAGAATTCATTAAGCTCTATGTGCCAACCATGGTACTAAGCTCTAGGGAGATAAAAGAAAGAGTAAAAACAGTCCCTGCCCTCACAGATCATACATTCAAATGGAGAAAAAAATTTACACAGTTTATAAACAAGATCCATGCAAAGGATACAAGGTAACCTTAAAGAGAAAAGTACTAGAAGCTCCAAGGACAGGGATCCCACAACATTGAACTTGGTAGGACCTACAGGAGCTTGTCCTGTTTTGTCCTTGCTTCCAAGGTCACCTCCAGACTTCAACAGTAAGGTTTTAGTGGAGGAACAATAATTACACACTTCTATAGTATTTTACAGATTAAAAAGTGTTTTCTTTAACACCTTTATAAAGGATGTCATAAAAATATTATAATCCCCATTTTACAGAAAAGGAAACTGAATGGGGCAGCTAGGTGGCACAGTGAATAAAGCACCGGCCCTGGAGTCACGAGGACCTGAGTTCTAATGTGGCCTAAGACCCTTGACACTTACCTAGCTGTGTGTCCTTGGGCAAGTCACTTAACCCCAACTGCCTTGCTTTCCCCCTCCAGAAAAAAAAAAAAAAAGGAAAGGAGACTGAAGCTCAGAAGTGATTTGATCATGCTCACATGACTAGGAAGTTGGACACCATCCCCAAGCTACAAGGAGGCATGAAAGTAGGACTTTCATAAAGATCCTCCTTCCTATTCACAAATAACAACAATAATAAAACCAAGCATGTGAAAAGTGCAACTATCCTATTGCTTGGTTATCTGAGTCCTCAAAAAGATTCATTCATTCATTCAAGACAAGAAGGATTACAGGAACATAGTACAGGAGAAAGAATACTAAACTTGGAATCAGGAGACATGGATCCTAGTTCTGGCTCCGTCACTAACAAACCTTCAAAGACTAGTCACTCCTCTCTAGTCTTCGGTTTCCTTACCAATAAAAATCAACCAAAATAAAAAAACAAAAAGCAACCAATGCTGGACCAGATAGCCTGTGAGGTTTCTTTCAGCTCTGATATCTTATGCTCCTAAAAGTTCTTTGTTTGGCTTATCTTTTTTCCTATGGAGGAAACTCTTACCATTTGAATCCTGGTGACTTGGATAGATCAGCCAGGAGAAGGTGCTCCTTCTCTGCTGTATTTCTTCCTTTTTTTTTTTTTAAATAGGTATTGAGCTTTTGGTTAACAACAGCTGCTAGTCAGACATCTAATTCAAAGAGAAGTGCACTTTAGGGGGCACCATAGCTTACAGAAGGACACTTACTTTTACAGACTTGGTTGGTTGTATGCTAATGAACAGTTGGGTAACAAACATCACCAAATGACAAAGCTCAAAACCTTTATATTTTAAGATATTTCTTCTGGGGCAACTTCGAGTTAACTTATAGTCAGGAAGTCCCTGTCAAACAAGGGTCTTAAAGGTTTCTGCATGGCAAAGGACTGATTCATCTTTCCACTTGTTGATAAAGACTATAATAATATTAGATATTTCTCCATGATGACTACTTTGTAAAAGGATCTGATTCCTTAATAGTTTTTGTTTTTATGTTTATCCTCAACTTCAGCACCAATTCTTTATCTTACAGTAATCAAATGATCAAAGTTATAAGGGAATTGAGAACACAGAATATGAGAATACAAAACAAAGAGCAAATTTAGGACAGAGAACAAAGTGTCAGAATACAAAGGCTTTGAGAACGTGGAACATAGAACATTAAAAAATACATGAAAAATGTTAAAGCTCAAAAAAGACCTTTAAGACACAGACACATTGGAACTAAGAGAGATCTTAAAACAAAGACTGGTTAGTAGCTCATAGGACCTTAGAGATCATTTAGCATAAAATCCTCATTTTACAGATAAAAACACTCCCAAAATGATTTACTTAAAGTTAATGGCAAAGCGAGAAGGAAAACCAGCAACTTCATTCTAGTACCATATTCTTTCATGCTTTCTCAATCCTTAAACTTTCACAATCTCTCAGGATAAAATTTCTTTGTGAAGTTTCTTTTAAAACAAAAAAAAAAAAAAACAATTCTATTGTAGATGCCCAAAGTAGATCCAAGTGGATCCTAACTCTCAGCAAGTCAAAAGAACCAAAACCAAAAATAGGAATATCTATAAAAACAATCTTATAAGGATAAAGTCAACACTATCCTATATCCTCTCATGTATCTTCAAAGTCCATGTCAACATGAAGAACAAAGAAGAAAAGGAATGTTTATTCAAACCACAGAATCTAACCTTCATGCTGCCTGCCAAGTGATGGTTATTTCTGTCTCCTCCAGAAGCATTCATTTCATTAAATCTTGAAGAAGCTTCCAGGTATAGTATATAAATGGAATGCAGAGGCATGGACCATGTGGATGAAACAGTTGGATTCCAGGTATCACATGAGAGACAAGGTCCATGTTAGCCAAGTCATCATCACCAAACATTTATGGAGCAGTTTATATGTGGGCCAATGTACTGAATCCCACGTGGCAGCTACTTTTCTTTTCTTCTGCTATCCCTGGGTTGGTTAAGCAGGAATGGCTTAATATAGAACCATCTGCATATTGAATAAAGTCCAAAGTCCTTAGCCTGTCATTTAAGACTTTCCACAACCTAGCTCCGACCTGTCTTTCCAAACTCATCCCCCATTCCTCTTCATGTATTCCATGCTCCATACAAAGTTGTTTAGCCATCTCCCTTTTTCCCTCTAGAGCACATTCCTGCCATCACATTGTATTTGCTGATGTTACCCGTACCTGAAAAATCCTCTCAGTCATCTCTACTTACAAATATTCTACTGACTCTTCAAGAGCTAGCTCAAACACTACCTACATCTTCTTCCAGGAAGCCTTTCCTCATTCTTTCTATCATAAATAAGCCTCCTCACTTTAGCCAATCAATATCAAAATATCTGTACCTCTCTTATGCATTTATCATGTCCTAAGCAGTATACAATTAGTCTCATCTCCTTACTAGATTGTGAATTCCATAAGGACAGAGGCACCATCACCACCATCACCCTGTTTTATCTATTTCTTTATCAACTCTAGTGCCCAGCAAAGCACTCTGCACTGAAGAATGGAAGCTTCACAGATACTTGTTGAGTTGTTGTGAGGATAAAATGAGGTAATGTATGTAATATGCTGCTAAACTCAAAGTGCTATAAATGTTAGTTATGATTATTAGTTGAACTGAATAGCCCACTAATTTTACTGTGTATTTTGTCTCACCAACACAACTAAGTGCTTTGAAGGAAGGTGGCCATGTGTTATACTTCTATATTTTGAATAGTACTAATCACATATAAGATGTTCAATAGGGTATTTAAGAATTTTTCTTAAGTATGTAATTTCTATCACCATTTTTTTAAATAGAGAGAATGTTACTTCTATCATTCTACTTCAGAGAAACAGTGTGAAGAGAGTAACAAATAATACCAAAATTATGTATTTGCAAGAAGTTATATTATTTGCATAATTCTTGCTTTCAAATAGAAAAATCTTAAAATGACAAGCAAAATTTTATTTTTTTAAAAATATTTCTTAGGTTCCTAAGTATGAAGCATTGTATTAGGTGTTTAGTCATACAAAAATTAAAATTCTACAATTCCAAGATATTACAATTAACAGGTAATTTTATAGAACCTGAGAGCTCGAAGGGACCTCACAGGTCATCTAGTCCTCACTCAAAGTTTGAACACCTTCTACAGATCCACAAATGGTTATCTAGCCTCATCTGGACATTTCTAATGTTGGGAAAGTGAGTAACCTTGGAGACAGCCTATTTCACGGTATATTTGTTAGAACTATATTTGAGAGCTCTATCTTTTAGAAAAATCTTACCAACACTGAAATCTGCCTCCCTGTAATTTCTACCCATTGCTCCTAGTTTATCTCTCTAGGATCAAGCTAAAAAAGACTAATCCTCCTTTCACAGTTGATAAGCCCTCATAAACCCTTAATTTTGTAGAGAGAGGATTCAGTTTTATGCCTTATTCTACCACTAACTTACTTCCAAAGAGGTGTCTCCCCAGGTCAGTTTCCCCACCTATAAAACAGGAGGTATTGGCATAGATGATCTCTAAGGTCCCTTCTAGCTCTGACATCCTAAGTTCTAAGTAGTCCTTCCAGCTCTAATATCCTATGTTGTAAGGTCCATTTTTACTCGAATATTCTATGTACTATTAAGTTTTCTTTTCTTATAAGTTATCTCTTCTCAATTTAACAGTGATTGGGCAAATCCTATTTTTTTAAACTGACTAATAAATTGTATGACTGTTTTCTATGATAGAAAAGGAAAAAGAACACAGGAATGACTATGAAAACTTTTTTTCTAAAAGAATCAACTAGGGAATTACTCTCTGACCCTGCTAGAATATACTCTTATGTCCCACAATAATACAACCAGAACCTGGAATGCTTAGACTCTGGCTAGAGACAAACTAAGCTAAAATATTCATTTGTAGTATAAACTGTACTACTGATACTTAGAGAGAAAATCCTGGCATTAAAGTCTTTGTATTTCTTGAAAAGGAACTAATTTATTAGTATCTCTAATCTAAACTAGACTAGATTAAATTTTGAAAAAGTTCAAATCTGGGAACAGAAAGGGGGTACTCAAATACTGTGCTCCTTTTAGGTTCCCAAAAATATTTTATTCTATCAAGAAGAGTATTTCATCACACTTAAGGTGAAAGAGATCTCAGTAAAAGAGGGAACTATTGTAAAAGATTAAACTACATCACTAGAGTAACATTTCTGTCCCCAAATTATGCATGTGAAGGAATTATCAGCACTCTGAACTTAGAATATAGAATATTAAAACCCAGTATAGCAAGGAGCTTTGGAACTTAGAATGTTATAACAAAACAGAATATTAGAATATAGAGCATAAGAGCTGGAAGGCTCTTAGAGATTGTAGAGTCTAATTTCATTTTAAAGATAGACAAATTGAGGCCTAAAGAAGTAAAGTGACTTAAGCAAGGCCTCAAAGTAACACAGTTGCAGAACCATTGATAGAATTAGCATCCAGAATTCAAGTCCAATGTTCTGTCCCCTGCATCATACTATTGTTCTATTAGTTTAAAAATACCTCAAGGACCTACACTTTCATCAATGTGGGAGCTCCCTCTACCAACACAGATAATGACCTACAATACAGAATCTTAGAGAGCTGCTTAAAGGTCTGGGTGCTTAAATGACTTGCCCATAGTCATATAGTCAGTAAATGTCAGGAGGAGGGATTTTAAGCCATGTCTTCTTAATCCCAATATCAGCACTCAATCCACTATGCTATATCTGTCTCTAGTTTTAAAATATTCATTTAAAAATAACAGCCATAGAAAAAAACAAACCCTCCCAAAATGGATCTCTATTTAACAGAAAGTCATATTTGAACTGATTAAATTGTTTTTCTTTATTAAAAATTCAACTAAATTCTTAAAAATGCCAGTTCCATTAGTCCCTACAAGTTTATCATTACCATGATTTGTACCATACATTTTATACTGAGTAAAATCTAGGTTTTACATATCATTGGTTAATACAAATAAATAGGAAACTTACATTGAATAGAAACCAACAAGCAAATAACAATCACTTGGCTTGGTCAGAAGACACAAAAAGGAAGAGAAATTTGTTTTGCTCTATCCATAATCTACTCATCTTAAAATTAAGGCCAATATTTCATTTAACGTTGACTACATGTACACTAACTGGCCTACAAGTCCTTACTTAATTTTCCTCAGGTGGGAATACTCCTTTCTTCTTAAAATTTCTCATGGCCCTGAGCTTAAATGTCTCTTTTGTATTGACCACATTTAACTGTGCATCATAGTTATGTGTGTACATGTCTCATCCACCTCTGCCAGTGGACTGCAGGCTGAGGGCAGTGGCTGGGTCAGTTCATCTTTGTATCCCCAACACCAGGCACAGTGTTGTGCACATAAGAGGCACTTTATTGAATTAAATTAGGAATCACAGAATGTGTCAGAGCCAAAAGATGCCATAGAGATCAGCTAGTGTGACTTCCTCATTTAAACAGGTGAGAAAAAAGTGACTTGCCCAAAGTTATACAATTAACAATAGGAAGCAGAACTTCAGACTTGAATCTGAGTCACTTTCCTCCAAGTCCAGTACCCTGGTCACTACCTGAGATTGCCTATCTGACTCATCATATCAAGAATGGAGAGGGATGACTCCATTTCAAGAAGTCAAGCATCTTTAAATCTGATGCACCTACAATTTCTGTTTACTTAATATGCACATATTGCCTCCCTCTTCTCCTCCTCCCCTCCCTCCCTCTCTTTGTATCTCCCTCCCTTTCTCCTCTTCCTTCTCTCTCTCTCTCCCCCACATACATACACACATATGTTATATCCAAAATGCATGAATTTCTATAATAACACTCACATGTTGAATATAATATACATAGATTAAATAGCAGGAGATTAAACCCCAACCATGCTAATTCATCAGTTTAAATATGACATTGAAATTAAATTCATAGAATCTTTCATTCATAGAACCAGAAGAGACATTAGAGATGACCAAAAGGCAGCATGGTGAAGTGAAAGAGCACTGGGCCTGGAGTCAAAAAGACCTGGGTTCAAGTTGTGACTCTGACACTCACAAGTTATGTGAACTTGGACAAATAAATTCAATTCTGGGTCTCAGTTTCCTTACTTGTAAAATGGGGATAATAATCCTGCCATTATTACTTGAATGTTTTTAATGGAGTAAGGGAGGGCAGGGGAATCAAAACATTATTATACAAGTTATTATTATAATGATAAAATAATTACAGGGTTTAGAACTTGACAGTCTTAAAGGTCATGTATTCCAGCACTCTCATTTTCCAGATGAGGAAACCGAGGCCCAGAGAGTTTAAGCAACTTATGTAAAGTCCCAAAGACATAAAATAGCTGAGTTAAAATTTGAACCTAAGTCCTCTGACTCCAAATTATGAGCTCTTACTACTACTATACCACTGCTTCTTCTTCATTGTTATTATTAATACTATAATTTAATCTTCATTTTACAGATGAGGAAACTGAATCCTACAGAGGGAAAATTACTGGACCAAGGTCACAACACATTAGCTAAGGAATCAATTGTAGATCTTTTGCCTCCCAGTCTAGGACTCTCCCCACTATCCCACGCTCCTCTACCAATGCTTTTGTTCAAACTTTTAAACTTTTTGATGGTGCCCATAAAATCCCCAGGAAAGAGGATATTGCAACTCTCTCCGGCACATAGGTGCTTTAAATCATAGTTAAACAGACAGAATGTTACAAATAGCATGGTTTTCATTCTCTATAGCAGTTTTATTGACAAGTGTTGTTTTTTTTTCTCTCTTGTAAAGTTTAAAAATCTAACACTACCTGTCCACACAGAAGGGGAAACAAAACTTGGTCAAAGTCTGTAGAACTTCCTGTGGAGAGAAAAAGAGATAATTTATACATCTAATGGGAGCAATAAATCTAACATTAACCACAAGCGCCCAATCTTACAACTCTACCCCTGAAGAAATCTGAGACAGATGAAGAAATATGAGCTTTATCAATTACATGGGGAGGAGGACTGGGCAGTCAATCATGTGAAATAATAAACATGATCAAACTTCATTAAAAATGAAAAATTAATCAAGATTCACACATGGGCAAGCAGCAGGGGCCCGGCAGCAAAGCTCCAAAGGGAGGGAGGAGTTTGCATGGCTGAGTGTTAACACCCCTCGAGGGACCATCTTCAGCATGACCATATGGATCAGACTGAATAACACCAAACCACATGGGCTTGGCCTGGCAGGACCACTTCTGCTGGCACCATTTTTTCCTGTTACCTAGGAACAGAGGGGTCTGGGATTAGGAACCGCTTCCCAACATCAATAGGACCAATAACAAGAAGGAGATAAAGCCAATCGTTCTAAGAGATCATTTTTCCTGAATGTACTCACAATCTTTTCCTCCATTACAACCTCTATTTGCTTAGTTTTTGGTGAAAGTTTCTATTTGTCACCAATTTATTTTAGCATCAAACTGTAACATTTTCAAGTTGGTTTTTTTTTAATGACACCACTGTGCTTGTCCTTTATACATTTCCAGTTTATCAATTAAAGTAAACTATTATTTTAAATGTCTTTTTGAAATAGGTAGGTAGAAAACACTGAACACATTCTTCAGAAAGAGTAGAGAATGGAAAGGTGGAGTGGTACTTCAAAACTCCTCATTCTTTGGACAAGAAGACCTTTCCTAAGTAAAAGTGTCAGTCAGAGAATGTTAGTGCTAGAAGGAAGGTTGGGTCACAGAGAATCATACCATAAAACACAGAATATTGGCCTCACCTGGGATGCATGAATACAGCGTGTTAGAACATAAAATACTAAACTTGGAAGTTTTAAAACATAGAATGTTAGAACATAAAACTGAATATTAGAACATAGGACCTTATAATGTCAGAGACTTAGAAGACTCCTTAGTAGACAGAATGGTTGAACATAGAAACAAAAAAGGTCAGACCACATAAACATATACCCAGATAAATGCAAGAGACCACTGAAGTCAGCAAGCATTTAAGTGCCTATCATATAAAAGGCAGAAAAGTTACACAGACAACCTCTTATGACAAACAAAATTTTTCTAGTTTAGCTTAACTTAAATGAAATGCCTCATTGACACCATTAAAAATTCATTAATTGAAATGTTATAAAAATTACACGTGTATCCCTTTCATGAATCTGCTTTGCTTTCCAGCCTTTTCTGCTCATAAATCTCAGGACAAAATGGTGAGCACATTTTTATGACTTTAAGTCTTGGGTTTAAGTTGAAACAAGCCTGCCTTAACTAAGTCCAAATCTGTCAGTGTGATGAAGGAAAGATCAGGTTACAAATGTAGCCCTATTCCAACCAATGATAATGAGTTATCAGTGCTAACTGGATTGATGATGCTCGCTTCATTTAGTTTTAAAACCAGTTCTATTACTCAAGAAAGAAACTCACATCAATCTAATCGTCTATTCAATGAAGCAGAAAGCACTTTGGCTTTCCCTGCCAGAGCATATTCCTCCTACATAATTCAATTGAGAATATTCTATTCTTTAAGATAGATGGGGACTATATTAACTGTATCACTGTTAAAAAATGAAAGCCAACACTAAATGAACTTTGATAAGAATGAATAACAAAGGAAAATTTCTCTCAATATAGTCTAAATTTCTGTGTCTGTACACTAGTCCTATCTGAGCTATGCTGTCTATAATAGCCTATGCACTATTTTAAAAGAGGATGTCTTCTATTTAAAGATTAATCACCACCTAACTCACACAGAAGAGACTGCTTAGGACTGGAATTAAGGAGAAGCAAGGTCCTGGACAGTTCTGCCAAAAGCATTCTCCATGTGGTCCTGAGCAACTTGTAATACTATGTTCTTAAAACACAATTGTCATCAGGTCACAACCCACTCTACCTCCCACCCTCAATCTCCAGTAGGTCCTTATTACCTCTAGCATCTAATATAAACTCCTTTAATTGGCTCTTAAAATATTTCCTAACCTAGCCCTTTTCTCTCTTTTTGGTCTTCTTGAACATAACTCTTTTTTACAAACCTACTACTCCAACCATACAATTGCTTCCTTGCTATTCCATGAACACTACACTCCATTTTCCACCTGTACTTTAGTCCTGCTCCTCATTCCCCTCCCAGTAAAACTAAGATTCGGCCCCTGAAATCTTGGCCCCTAATATATGAACTTTGACCTTATCTTGTTTAGAATCAAGACATTAGGATACTTTCCTAACATTTGCCTATTAGTGTTTGGTTCCTTTCAGCTTGAAAACTCTCGTGTTCTATGCTTGAACATTCTATGTTCAAAGGTTCCTTCTAACTCTGTGATTCTAAGACTACTAAACACAGGAAAAAGGAGTTTTCCTGGCCAATAAGGACATTATTCAGACAACGAATAGTGTAGGGGAAGGACCATTAAAGTCTTTAGGGCTCTAGACCCACTAATACCCTTATCCTATACATGTATCTTCCCAATAATTTAAACAAAAGAAATAATTTAAACAAAAAAGGAGAATCCCCTTTTATCTCAGGACCAAATTTCCTTCAAAAAGTATATTTTCAAGGAAACCACTTCAGCATATATGCCGTATAGTCTGTAAAACTCAACACATGTGCTAGCTACAAAAGGTATACAGACCACAAAGACTGATCTCCTCTACCACCAAAAAGCTATAAATGCAAAGAGGACTTTTCCATTTTAAGCTAGAACTTTACTGATAAAAATGCTTCAAAGGTATCTCAGATGAAGAAATCCCATACCTACTACTACATTTTGCCCTACAATAGATTAAATAGGCAGTTAACCAGCCCAGCTTTAAGACTTTCTAAAACATAACAGCTACAAATGTCAAAACACCAGGAATCTGTAATTTCATCAGTCAAGTAACTCAACCAAGCCTGAGGTTCAGAGAAATTAAGTGACTAGTTACTAAATATCAGAAGTGGGACCCAAACCCAGGAATCTTTGACTCCAAATCTAGCATTCTATCCATTGTATTACATTTCTTCCCCGAACATAGCAACATCACACTTTCTGATATAAAAAAGGTAGAGAAAGTAAAGAGAAAGATAGTGGGACAAATGCTAAAGTAACTGGCTAGTACTCTAGCTAACAACTTCAATCATCTTCAGCTGCTCTCTTTCACACACTCTATATATCCAATCTGTTGCTGAGGCTCATCATTTCCTCCTTCGTGTCTCCCAGATAGGGCTCCTTTCCACACACACAGCCCACCCTGGTGCAAGCTCTCATCACCTCTTCTGTGTCCTACTACAAAAGTCTTCTAAGTCAGTCTCTCTGTCTCAAGATGCTTCCCGCTCCAATTCATCTATCACACAACTGTCAAAGTGATTTTTGTAAGACCCAGATCCAACCAAGGCATCTCACTGCTCAGTGATATCCAGAAGCTCTTTATTACCTCCAGGGCTAACTATAAAGCCCTCTGTTTGTCGTTTAAAGGCCTGGGTATTTCCTACCTTTCTAGTCTTCTTACAGTTTACTTCCTTCCACACATTCTCTAACACAGTCACGCTGACCTACTTGCTTGCCATTCCTCACCATGACATAATGTCTCCTTATTCTACATTTTCACTAAACATCCTCCAGGCCTGGTACATTATTCCCTTCTCATTTCTACCTCTTGGTTTCCCCGACTTCCTTCAAGACTCAGAGCAAACCCTGCCTTCTGCAGGAGACATTTGCAATTCCCCACCACCACTACTGCTAGTGCTTTGTCTCTAAGACTGCCTTCTGTTTACACTACATATGTCTTACATGTATAATTTTTTGAATTTTGTCTTCCCCACTAGACTGTTAGTTCCTTGAGGGTAGGGATTCCATTTTTACCTTTCTTTGTATCTCCAGTGCTAATGCACAATGCCTAGAGCACAGTAAGTACTTAAAAAAATATGTTAGTTGTATATCACTATTCAAAAGTCTGCCATTTCACCATTTTGTCATTTCACCAGCAAGCCCACTGATGAATAACAACCCTGAGGCTAACTTAGAGGCAGTCAGGCAGCTCAGTGGCCAGAACACTGGACCTAGAGTAAGGAAAACTTGAGCTCAAATTTAACCTCAGACACTAGATGTGTGATCCTGGACAAGTCAGTTAACTACTCAATCTATCTCAGTTCTTCAACTGTAAAATGTGGATAATAGCAACTATCTCCCAGGGTTGCTGTGAAAATCAAATGAGATAATATTTGTAAAGTTCTTAGCACAGTGACTTACTATGCACTTAATGAATGTTTGCTTCAGTCTTTCCTTTCTTTCTAGGTTTATCTTCCAGAAGAGAGCTACACATTAGCACACTACAATGAATACTGGATGAAAAGACAAGACACTAGTTCTACTCTGAGTACTCCCACTTAAGAAAATCACAACCCCATCCTGACCTCAGTTTTCTCATATATAAAACAAGAGGAGAGACTAGATGGCCTCTAAATTCCCTTCTCCTTTCCAGCTCCCAATAGGACTTTTTGACTAGATGATTTCAAAAGAACTCTTTAGGTCTCTCATTCTATAACATAAAATAAAAAGCTTTTTTAAAAAATATATAATCTTTCATTTGGAAATGTAATCTATAACTCAAAGGGTAATGGAGATACCCAGACAGCATTAAGTGAGCTGTAACATGACCAACAATATCTTGCATGTAGGAAGTGGTGTAAAAACAAAACAGTTAATATTCTCTCTCTCTCTCTCTCTCTCTCTCTCTCTCTCTCTCTCTCTCTCTTTCTCTGACTGTCTGTCTGTCTCTCCCCCCTTCCCTCCCTCCTTCCCTCCTATTAAAGAAAAGTCCTCCATGATGAACACCTTAAAGTGTGAGAAAAGCTACCAGAGCCACTGAGAGTTTCAATGATCTCTTCCAGGATAACACAGCCAATAGGTGGGTCTTGAACCCAGGTATTTCTAATTCCAAATCTTGCTCTCTTTCCACTGTACCACAGCTATCTCTCAATGTGAAAGTTATTAGCCAAAAAATATATGATTGGAAAAGGAGATGGGGTCATTATATAGGGAAAACACAGGAGAAAATAGGAACAAATCAAAGTCCCCACAAAATACAAAACAAGAGAAAGGCATCCAGAGATCTACAGAAGATTTTAGGGAGGACGGAGATGAAGATTGCAGAGGATAGGCTGCAATTAATGAGCATGGAAGGAGTGTCTACCTATATAGATAAGCTCTGAGATCAACTAAGTAACCTCTCACCAAGAAATCACTCTTTCAGCCAAGAAGTGAACTTTTAGTTTGGTCAGCAGTTTCAGTCTTCTTGTGTTTAATAGATATTAAGCTGGAAATTATATATATATATATATATATATATATATATATATATATATATACACATTCATATGTGGGTATATATAACTAGTTGTCATCATTATATCAAAAGAGTTGTTACTTATGTTAAAGTATATTTTGTGTTTCCTTTTAAATAGGATAATAATGCTATAGCTAGAAGGGACCTTAGAACAGAAAATATTAAAAGGAACCTGAGACTATGGAGTGAATGCCATGGATAGAAGAGAACTTAGAGATCATCCAGTCTAACACCATGATTTCACAGAGAAGGGGACACAGGCCCAGAGAAAAAAAATGAGAGGCCCAAGCACATAAATTGTTAGTGTCAGAGGAAAGGCTGAACCACTGAATGGATACCTTTCTCATCCTTCCCACTCTAGAAAATATGACATCACTTTCATATGAAAAATGCTACTCTTCAAATAAGACAACAAAGCTCTGCTTTCGGTGTGATAACAGTCTCTAAGCTACCTCATTGATTGTTTTGCTTAGAAAATGTTCTCTATCAAGTAATTACATGTACTCCTTTTTATAAAACCTGTGTCTTTGAGTAGTGTGGTAGAGCTGAAAGAAAACTGAATTTGGAGTCAAAAGCCCAGGACTGGAATCTTGCTAGTTTTGTAGTTGGCAAATCATTTCTCCTCTACAAGACTCAATTTCCCTATTTGTAAAAATGGAAGGGGTTAGAGCAGAGAACTTCTGTTAGCTCTAACATGTTGTAGTCCTATGTGCTACACAGATAAAATGGAAATGAACCAATTGGGGCGGGGGGGGGGAAGGGAAGGTGGTATGAGCAAAGGAGAAGGGCAGCATCCACCAGTTTCCAGGATCAATCCCAGAATTTATATTTTCACAAGGCTTTTTTATGTGCAGTTTGATTTCTTAACATTTTAATGAGCCAAAAAAAAAAAGTGAATCTATAGCTTCCAGTCACCACAGTTAAAGTGCAGAGCATGAACTAGATCCCAAGGGGAAGGCAGCCCACCATGTCACTACTGGCTTTAGGACATACACCACCTGGTTCCATGTCCCCAGGTTCCAACTCTTTTCATAATCAAAACACTGCTGACATTATAAACCCCGCACGGGTTTGCTAAAATCCCCCTCAATCAATACGGCCAACACATAACTTATTGGAGACAACAGTGGGCTCATTGATTAAGTTGAGTTCCATAGCAAAGTTTTCAAAATAAATGAGACAAGGATACAGCGTTCAACCCCTTTGTGTCACAAGACAATTTATGAAATGGGCAATTTCCAAAAGGGCCTTTTTCCCCCTCACAAAACAGACAATCATTGAAGTAGGAAGAAGCCAGAACAGGAAGCAAAGGGAGAAAAGGGGGGAAAAAGAAGATTTACAAGTAACAGCAACTCACATTGCTATGAGGCACTGTACTATTTACACCCTTTCCTCATAGCATTTCCCTGGAGATAAGTGGTACAGATATCATTTGTACTACACAGTTGAGGAAACTGAAATCTACACAAGTGAAGTGGCTTGCCCACAGTCACTGAGCAGCAGAACAAGGACTTAAATGCAGATTTTTGGTGCAAATTATTGTGCTAATACATTGACTTTAAACTATGTATTCATTACAATAAAATTTGATGCCAAGAGTGTGATATATCAACCAAAAGAACTAAGATGATCTTAGAATACAATGATAGAAGTAGTTTCCAGAACAAGGGAAGCAACAACAATGCTCCTATCCTCTGCCTAGTTAAACCATATCTAAGGTACTTTATCTGGTTTTGGGTACCACGTTTTAAGAAGAATAATAGCAAGCTGCACAGTTTGTCCAACAGAGATAGACGAGGATGGTGAAAGGTCTTGAAAACATGGCCATAAGTGGACTGGTCGAAAAAATTAGGGATATTTAGCACAGAGAAAACTTGGGAGAAGGTAGGATTATAGAATCCAGCCCAAATCTTTCATCATATGTGTAAGGAAACTAAATAATCACCATCTTTGAGTATTTAATGTACTAATCTGCTTTAATGCAAGAAAGAATATACAGAAGAGTCAGATTTTGATTCAATGTGAAAATAATTTCTTAATAACTAGGAATGTCCAAAAGTAGAACAGGATGTCTTAAGAGTTAGTGAATACCCACCCTCAAACATTAGTTGGGTGAATACTTATCAGGAATATTGCAGAGCCTGTTCCTGCTTCAGGTACAAGTCATAAAATCAGAAGTTATCTAGGCCAACCCCCTCATTTTACAGATGAAGAAACTGAAGGCAGAAACGTTAAATGACTTTCCTAAGATCACCCAGGTAATATTTGGCAGAGGTGCGAATCAAGCCCAGATACTCTAACTTTAAATCCAGTGCTCTTCCCCATGCCACACTGGCTTTGGCAGCAGAACTAGATAATCTGTAAGACCCTTTCCCACCCTAAAATCCCACAATTCTATGAAAACTGCTATTTCCACAGTATAATGAAAGGAATGAAAAAAATTCACACACCAAACCTCAAGCTACTGAGAATGCAATCCATCATCCAGCAGTTAGTACATTTGCAAATGGGACACACATAGCTCTCAAGATGATTTCTCACTCGACTTTGCATTCTCCCCAATTATCTGGGCAAAGGAATCAGCAAGTGAGGTCATTACAGGCTTGAAAAGGTGGAAAACAGGGCACTAAACTCTATTCTTCCTTCTAGAAGGATAGTTCTCTCATCTAGTCACAAAACTAGGTGAAGGGTTTTAAATTTATAATTTTTACACCATTACAGAGTCCTGTCTGGAAGCAAAACTTTGAAGGCTAGATTCACTGAAGTTAATTAGGATCATTAATAATGAGAAAGCTATACTATGTCGTCCTGAAAGGGGGAAGGGAGATCCTGCAAGGGCCATCAACATTATTAACATGTACTTTCTTTATTTGCTTTGCTTTATTGAAACTGATAAACAAAAAATAAGTGAGTTTGGCAGCTAGAGAGCACACACACTTCCCTACATGTATATCTGAACATTCACACACACACACACACACATAAGCATACATATGCACAAGCACAGTATACCATGATTAAACTTTTTAAAAAGTTCAATACTTTTTGTGTCCTTTTAAAAAATCAAGAGTTGATATTTAAGAAATTTCAGCAAGTTATTAGCAGTTCAAAAGAAAAAGAAAAATATTTGAGATCAATGTACAAACAAGATGGTAATGATCATGACAGCAAACAAAATGTATTTCTTTATGGCTTATTGGAAAAGTGATCTTCTATCAGGATACAATATAAGGAAGGCTGATGGGAAATGTGGACAAGTTCTTTTTGTCCACAAATGGAAAAAGCAACATTATAACAACCTATGCTTTAGGATACCTTCTGTCTTTAACATTCTGTGTTCCATTTTCTAAGATTCTCTGATCTAAAGTCACCTTCCAACTCTAATATTCTATGTTAAGATTCAAATGGATAGATTGAGAGATCAACAGGGGAGAAACAAAAAGAGATTTAATTATCTCACTCTTTTTAAAATGAAGGTTGACTACTATGTGGATCACAATTCTAAAACCTGAGATGCTACATTCCAACTTGTAAAATTTTCTCTATTCAAATAGGCATAAAGATATACTGACCCTCAAGGTCTTATACTCGTAATGTGTATACACAACTAAAATTAAAAATGCTATCTTTTAATACAATTGATCGCCTTAAAAGAAAATTAAAAATATAAACACCTACAAGCTTTATTTTATTTAGAAATGTCTACTTTTAGTCATTTCTACTTTTAAAAGGGGGCACTATTTTGAAGTTAACAGAAGTTTAAAATATTGACAACAGACACCTATGTAATAGTTCTTTAAATTTTAATTATCACCAAAGATACTGAACAACAGACACCTATGTAATAGTTCCTTAAATTTTAATTATCACCAAAGATACTGAAGAACAGTAATTTCCTAAGTTCTTCCTAAGCAAGAACATTTTTTTTTACTCCAATTTAAGTACAGTGGAATAAAGATAGGATTTGGAGTCAGGGGACTTGGCTTTAATACTTACTAGTTGTGTGACTTGGGCAATTCACTCTCTGTGCCTCAATTTTTCCATATATAACATAAAAGTAATAGTACTTGCTCTACATAGCTCACAGAGTTCTAGTGATCTTTGCACTTCGTAAATTATAAAGAGGTATGGAAATATGAACTGCTTGAAAATAGGGTCTGTTTCACTTTTGTCTGTGTGTTCCTGGTGCCAAACATAAGTGCCTGGAACACAGAATGCACTTAATAAATATTTGTTGAATAAGTAAATAATTTAGAATAAAATACCTAATTGAATTCAAAATCTACATTACAGTGATGCACCAAACTATCTCTTCTGTAAGGAAAAAGCATTGATCAAATAAAGCAATGTTATAGTTCAACTCTTCAACTGAATAAAAAGTTCCTGTCAAATTTTTTTATTAATTCTATTGACATACTGCCTCTTAAGGAAGAAGGAATATTCCCAACAATATGTTTAAAGTCTCTTACAAATTTTCTGAATGGTGTTAAAGACTTATTCTACAGGCACTAATTAGAACAGAAATCATGTAAACAGGGCTATGATTCCCAGCCTCAGTTTCTTTGATCTATAACATGAGGGGGTTGTACTAACTCTAAGGCCCTTCCCCAACAAAGAGTCTGCTCTAAGGTTCCTTCTAGTTCTAATACACAATAATTCTATGGATTTGCATATGAAACTATAGTTCTTGATTATAAAAAAAATCTTAAATTTTAATAAGCATCTACAAGTAAATTTCATGTTAAAAATAGGTCCAAACAGAACAAACTCATGGAAAGGATTTGGAAAGACACTGAGCCCAAAGCTGCTTACTACTATCTGTCTGACTTTTTAAGTAAGTCATGTAAATTCTCATGACCTTGGTTTTCTCATCTACAAAATTAAGCAGTCAAGGGCCCTGCCAGCTCTAAATTTATCATGCTATAATCCAAAAACTATACCTTATAAATCCCCACCAAAAAAAAATAACAGAGAAAACTAAAGTTTTATATTAAGAAAAAGAGAAACTCATTTCATCCCTTTTTATTTTCTTTCTCAAAAAAAAAACCATTAAAAACAAGGCAGAATTTCATAGTACAACTTCTATTGTTTCTTTTTATTAATTTGGAATTTTGAATAGAAGGGCTAAAAAAGGGGAAATTGAAATTTATAGTCACTATTAAATACTAAAAGATTGTTTCAGAGTGCTTCAAAAATTAATAAGTAATGTTGTTTAATTTTGCAACTGCAACTCAAAATTGTCTAGGATATGAGAGAACTGCATTCTGTATCGGTGGAGTGGGCACACATATTTATTAAATCATAGATCCATGAAGTATTGTTCTAAGTGCTTACAATCTGCATCAAGGATATCAATAATATAATTCGTTGAGCTGAACATCCTTACAAAACAGTAATGAACTACAACTCTCAATATATTGTGACCTATACATATTTCTAAAATTTTACTTAAATGGATGCTATTTTTTAACATAATATAAGCATTAGTTAGGAATGTTTGATGAAACAGAAAATGAATTTTAAAAGAACACAAAATGAAAATAGATCACATTAAGAAAAGGACACAAATAACAAAACAACATTATTTCAGTAAAGAACTCACTTTCCCTACACTGATACTATTTAGTTACTTCTCCATCCATTCCAAAGAAAAAGAGCATTGATAGAAATACTATTTTGTAAGCATATTAAAAGCTGTCACAATTTAAATATTTCAAATGCACACAAAATTGTGCACAGATGGGCAACTTTTCTGCTCACATTAGTCTAAAAAAAAAATTCTTTCATTACCAAGCTCAAAGTCCTTGAATTTTTTAAACTTAATTGTGCCTCCATTTCTTAGAATTCACACCCCAAGGCCAAAGCTTTCCTGCCACCAGTCCTTCAAATCTGACTTGGACATTACACGGGAGGAGGCTCCAAGCCTCCCTGAGGTCTGAGCCCTTTCACCACATACGAAAAAGCAGTCGATAATGGGCCCGTGTTGAATTCACTGCTCTCTAAGGCTCCTCTTGGGACCCAGGCCTAGCAGATGTGATGAAAAAAAAAATCGTGTCAGAGAAAGTAGCTGGAGTTTGTGGTTTAATGACAACTTAAACCTTTAAACCAGTACAACCAAAGTACTAACAGGACAAACTGCTACCACTTTGCTAGTGCCAAGCTCCCCAATGAAATTAACACTTCTATCCACAACATCTCCTACAGCCCCACAAAAACCATTCTAATTTTTTAAAAATACATTTAGCAAATGCAAGTATTTGCTAGGGCCATGGGGATAGGACAGAAGTATTTTAAATATAAATCCTCAAATATATTTCATACAATTTTTATTTGTCCAATGTATTTTCTCATCTGGTTGTGTCTGGATGCCTGAAATAGGGAAGAACAATATGATTCTAAGATCAGAGCTAATTTCATGGCCAAAAGTCACCATTAGTGAACTAGGGATCCCAAAGAACCACAAAGACTAACAATTATTTTGAAGCTTTCTCAACTTTAGAAAAGGACTATTATAAATTATTTGAACTTCCCGGTTATTAAAATCCACTACCCAAGGGAGATCTGTTTAAACCATGAGTGGCTACAGTGTTCTACAACTCCTGAGAACTCTTTGTCTAACATAATTACATGGTACTAAAAAATAGATTTAAGTGTCTACATGGGATAACATTTTCCAAATTCTATAATTCTGCCTTCAGATGATAGGCCTTTCTTAACCCAGCATTTCGAAAGCCCTATTCAGTCCCAATGGCAGACCCACTTAATCAGCAATCATTGTTCTGGTAGGCAGGACTTTGTTGTCAAGACAAGGGGGTGAGGGGGTAGAGAGAGAACCTTAAAAAAAATCCCCCCCCAACTGGCATAAGAAAAAAAAAGTGATCTTTCTCAAACAGGGCCAAATTTATGCAAATCTTTTATAAACATTCACAAACATTTATTTAGCTTTTGAAATGCTGGCCTCATTTGAGGGCATGGAAATGAGAGGGGGAAGTCGGAAAACGCCAAGGACAGCTTAGGGGCCCCGCCATGCTGCATAAATATTCACAAGGAAGATTATAGGATTCATGTTCGGCTGTCTTAGGTTTCTCCAAAGTCCACATAGAATAGCAAAGAACAAAACTAACGAGAAGTGGAGCAGATGTTAGACAATGCATCAGCCTCTTTTCCTCTCTCACTTGGCTATACTTGGGCGCTTTTATATTTTCTTTCAATATGGTTAGGTCATTCAAGGATTCTCCTATACACTCTGTATTGTGGATACAGATCTATAAGCTGGGGCTCTGTCAGCTTTCCAAAAGTTTCCAATGAAAAGGCATTATGCAAATTTTACCTCTCTTACCCTCTTTCAGGGGGGAAAAAAAGAGAGAGCCTCCAGTATGTAGTCATTGGAGTATTGGAAGCCCCTGAATTCATTTCAGTGAGGCTGTGTTTGCCTTAGGGCCACGCTGCGTGTTTTGACAGTAGATCCCCCTAGATAGCTCGGATTAGTGGGGCTTGTTTAGATAAACTCCAAATCAAGGCCTTCTCTAGGTAGACAGCTAGATGTAGCTACTGAGTTTCCAGCTGCCTCCTCCTTTCATCCCCAAACAACTGCAGATTCACAGTAGCTATCACAGCCACAGGCTATGTCACATACATAAGTACAAAATTAAAGGACTGCTAAAAGAAGCCTTTGTAAGTCTTAGTGCTAAAATAAGGAATCTGTACTGCATGGTTTACACAAATTATCCAATGTACTTCCCAGTAAGGCACTGAAAATCGTCATCTAACAAGACATGTTAATAAAGGTCTCTAGGTGCCAAAAATGAATACCATCATGATATATTAATCTACACTCCCTCTTATTTACTCTTAGGTTTTATAATAGAACAGTTCTCTTACTAGTATTTTCTTTTGATATGTCACATTGTCAAGGAGGGAACAATGTATCTGTGATGGTAATATTGGCAAACACAAACTCTAGCATGTCTGACCTGCTGGAAAAACAAGAAAGACTTTTTGAGACAGGCTGGATATGGATCATGTCTGTGGTTTGAGGACCACTCAGTTAAACTGGAAGTTCATGATCAAACGTGCAGTTACCAAAGAATGATATTTTTTTTTAGACACAAACCATGAAGACATATATACATGGATACATATCCTGTGTATGTAGAAATGAAATGTTTGAGACTCGTATTTGCAGGAGGACTATCAATAACATTAGAGATCTTTTAAATAATATACTTTTTTATAATGCAAAAAATTCTATTTGTCTTGCATCAAGGAGATACTTGACACTGATAGAAGAATGATATTAAAATAAAAGGGAAGATAAAAAAGCAAAGCCATGAAATCTTATTAATATCTAGTCTGCTCCATTTTCACACTGGTTGCCTCCTCACTTCCCCATTCCCACAGGTCACCAATCACTTTTCCCCTTCCTTTGTGTTATCTTTCCCCCACCAAAGTTTAAACTCCTTGAGAATATGGAAAGTGTTGATTTCTGGTTTCTTCATCTCTAGCACTTAACAAACTAAATGATACATAGCAATTGCTTTAATAAATGCTTTATCTATCTATGTAGAAGGAATTATTTAACAGTGAATGACTGATATGATCATGACTGCATGGAATTTTCTCCCTCTTCATTTCCATCTTCTGGCTTTTGTGGCTTCCTAAAGTCCCACCTTTTATATGAAGCCTTTCTCAATTTCTCTTAATTCTAACACCTTCCCCCTGTTGACTTTTTCACATTAATTTTCATATTAATCCTGCATATAGCTTGTCTGTACATAGTTATTTGCATGTTGTCTCTCTCACCTGACTGTGACCTCCTTGAGGGCAGGAATTGTCTTTTAACTTTCTTCATATGCCTAGAGTACACTGGCTGGAACATAAGTGCTTAATAAATTTTACTGACTGAAGTGACATCATTTTATATATATTACATATAATAATATAAATGTATATGCATACATTTACATACATTATCTTTAAAGAAACACTATAAAACTAAATAATAACCTATTACGTGTTATTATTCTCATTTTACAAGTTAAGAAATATAAGGAGAAACAGAACTCAAATAATCCTGACTCCATGATCAGCATTCTATATACTACACCTCATTACCCCTTACTACATTATCGGTATAGAATTACACTATGGACAGGGCCCCAACAGAAATTATTTCCCCTTATGGCTTTCAATTATATTCCAATTAAATTATAAGCTCTTAAATTACATTCAAGTTCCTCATAATAAAGATTTTAATATAAAAAGATGATAATCATAGATGTCATTTATATAGTGACTTAGAGCTTATAAATTTGTGATCAGGATTTAAAACCTGCTCAAATGCTTTATACACATTATATCATTTGATTCTCCCAACAGTCATATGAGACATGGAATAAACGTATCATTATTATATACCCATCTGACAAATAAGGAAAACTACAACAGTAACCTTGATGAGTTGGTAAGGCAGAAAAGGTAATCATTCATTTGGGGTTTCCTGCTCCATCAATGCAACTGATATCCCTCAAAAGACATAAGAAGATTGTTACAAGGGGACAGGTGTGTGGCAGGAAAAGTCCTGGATTTGGAGCCAGGAGGCTTGAGCTTAATCTTAGGTCTGCCAATTAGGAGCTGTTATTCTGGGCAAAGGCACTTTAACCATCTGAACCCCTGTTTCCTTATCTGCAAAAAAAAAAAAAAAAAAGACATTGGATGAAATTATCATTGATGTTACCATCCAACTCTACAATCTCTGTAGCTCTAAAAAAAACCAATGATTAAGCCCTCACCCTGCTGAGACTCTTTCTGCAAAGACTTAGCAGTATTTTATATATAATTGGGTTAACAATTGGAAACTTCTCTTGGCCATATCCTTTCTTCCTCATGGATAAAAATTTAGAGATTTGTTTCCTGGCCATGTGTAGAATTCATTCCTATTTCTCAACTGATGAAAATGTTGTATAAACAGAAGCAAACACGCTCTTGTCAGACGTGCACGCATGTCTCCTACCTCAGCAGCCCCCATTCCTTGCCTAGCTGCTCTTTTTCTTTTGGCCCACCCCTGGGGTCATCACCCCATTTCTATCCTCATCCCCAGATCTCCTCATGGACTCTCACAGCATCACACACCATTCATCACAGGCTTCACAAAATTTAGAACTATATTGTATCTATAAGAAAACTAAGGACCAGAGGAGGGAAGCCATTTGTCCAAAGCCACACAGCTAATAAATAGCAAAGCCAAGAATAAAACCCAGGTTTTCTGCCTCAAAATTTAGCGCTTATGTTTGCACTATGCCATGTTGCTCTGTGCAAATGATGGCCAAATTTGTATCTCCAATTCTGATATTTCTCATTTACTCTAATTTCATATTCTTAACTGCTCACTGGATATTTTCAACAAATGGTCCACTAATTCATCAAATTTATCATAGTGAAAATGAAGCATCATTTGGATTCCAGAAACTGAACTGATAAATTCAGATCTGTTCCCAGAAAAATCCTAGAAGAAATTATTAAATTTAGAGTGTCTAAGTATTTATTTAGTCAATCAACAAGTGTCTATTAAGCCATATATAAGCATATAAGTAAATATAAAGTAACCTGGCAGGAGAGGGTGCACTACTTGCTTAGGCAACTGGAAAGGTCTCCGATAAGAATTTTACTTGCCTAGCTCAGGATTCTAAGAGGTCTGATAAAGAGAGAATATGTTCTAGGTATGAAGGAGAGGCTATGAAAAGGACAGAAACAGATGTGGAATGTTCTGTATAAGGAACCAAAGAAAACAAATTTGACTAATACACAAAATTAGTAAAATGATAATTGTATCCAAAATAAGTCAGAAAATACAATAAAGGCTGGATAGAGCCAAATTATGAAGGCCTTTAAATCCCAACCTGAGGAGTTCACATTTTATCCTAGAAGTAAGCAGGAACCAATGGAAACTCTTAACAAAGGGAGTGGCATGGTTAGGAATATCACTTTGGCAAGATGGATTAGAAAGGGAAGATTTGAGGGGGATGAAACCAATTTGGAGGTTATTGAAATAATTTAAGTGAAGAAGGCCTGGCGTAAGTTAGTGGCCATATCAGTAAAAAGAAGGTAATAGATGCAAGAGATGTTGTGGAAGTATATTCTTTATCTATTTCGGCAACTGGGTGTTTATGGACGCTGAGTGAGAATGAAAGATTGAAAACAGGTCCTAATCTGAAAACTTAATTAAGGTGACAGGAAGAATGATACCCTTGGGGTGGCTAGGTGGTGCAGTGTATAGAGCACCAGCTCTGGAGTTAGGAGGTCCTGAGTTCAAATCCGGCCTCAGACACTTAACACAAAAACTAGCCATGTGACCTTGGGCAAGTCACTTAACCCCAATTGCCTCCCCCACCCACCCAAAAAAAGGCAAAAAAAAAAAAAAAGAATGGTACCCTTAACAGAAAAAAAGAAGTTAGAAAAAGAGTAACATGTGAAGGAAACATTAATAACTTTGATTTATGCATATTGAGTTTGAGATGCCTATGAGACATCCAGAAATGCCAAATGACACTTTGTAATATGGGACCTGAGATCAGAAGAGATAGTAGGACTAGTTCTCTGAATCATCTACATAAAGAGAAAAGGTCCAAGAAAAAATTTTGGTATAATAATAATAATTTTGGTATTATGATAATATAAAATTTGGTATAATAATAATTTTAGATCTATGTCTACAAAGACATACATACCAGTTTATCTAAATTTTCTGTATCCTTTGATTTCTGAGCACAGCTGATACTTGAGAAGCTTGTTATATTGTACATGGGTATGTCCCTTCGTACCTCTGAATGTCCATGTGAAATAGATAGTCAAAAATTATTATACCAGTTTTAAAAATAAGGAAATAGAAAGGAAAAGTAATTTGTCTGTGGAACATATATCTGATATTTTGACTCTAAGCCTAGTCTTCTGACTCCATGTCAATGTTCTTTATACTATTACCACCCAGATGTGTCTTCCATGTTCCATTCCCATGCAGTGGTTAATACAATGCCTCATACCCAAGGGATGTTCAATAAATGTTTCCCTACTTAAGTCCAAAGAACTTAGATCTATTTTTATTTTTCCACCTAAATAGCTAGCTGCAGGCAAAGTTCTCACTAAGCCATACCCAGACAAGGCCGAGCAGGCTAAAAATACCTTTATGTATAGTTTCTTTTTGACTATTCATAGCTGAAGGTAAATAGGCCTTTGGGAAAGTCATGAATGTGGCAAATCTGTGCTTTTAGTGCCTTTTAGTGCCCCTTTTTCCCTTACTAATGGTGGTCTCTCACCCACCTGGAGGCTCAGTTCCCTTATTTGTTAAATGAAGAGGTTGAACCAGATGGTCTCTGAGGTACCTTCCAGGTCTGGATGTAGATCCTATGATCTTTCTGCCAAAAGTGCCAAGGACCTGCTATCAGTCAGATGTACTGGTTGACTGACTCACACATTCTTTCATATATTCAATAAATACTTTTAATTAAGCACCTATATGAAATTCACTGTGTTTAGTTGTGCCTGGGAAAGAAAATTTGGTTGAATATACAAAAGTGAAGACAATCCCTTCCCTCACAGGGGTGGGGGAACCTGTGGCCTCAAGGCCACATGCAGTCCTCTAGGTCCTCAGGTGCAGTCCTTTGACTAAATCCAAACTTCACAGAACAAATCCCCTTAATAAAAGGATTTGTTCTGTAAAACTTGGACTAAGTTAAAAGGCTGCACCCACAGCCCTAGAAAGCCACATGTGGCCTCAAGGCCACAGGTTCTCCATCCCTGCTCAAGTAGCTTCAATTTCAATGGGAGAGTCAACACAAAAAAGCAGTGATGGTCACAGAGGGATATTTTGGTTGGAAAATTACAGGGATAGTGAGCAGAGATATAGAGAAGGATAGACACATACTATCTAGTAGCAATAGCAACATTAATTTGACTATGGTTCCAGAAATAGGAGAGGTTACAGAACAAAGACAATATATAAGGCAGCTAGCAAAAAATGTCTAGAGAGAAAAGCGAGGCACTGTTGGAGCTGGCCTGGCCTAATATAATGAGCCACATGAGGTTGTGGTTGTTGTTGTGTTTGTCTTTCATTCTCAAAGAGGACCATGACATCAGAGAGATGATGACATGACTTGCAGTTGACTTTGATTTGAGTGGAGGGCTGGGCAAGGTCACCAGCCTCATTTTCTCCTCCTGAGTCATATGGGTCCAGTGGTCAGATATTCATCTGGATGACTGGAGATGTCCCATGATGCAGTGTGAGACACTGGCCCTTTTAAGCTAAGATCTTTTCATTTTGAGCCTCTTGCTTTGAGTGAGGTGACACCCATTCAGCAAATAGGCCTCTTTAAGAAGTGATTCAAGGGATGGTCCCTTTAATTTAAAAAAAAAAAATCAATCTGTGAGGGGAAGACCCTCAGGGTTGTTGGTCAAAAGAGAAACAGTTACTAGTGCCTGAACCAGGAGGGCCCAAAAAATAGTCATTAAGTGGTGCTTGGGCAGGGACCTATTACTGTCCAATCTATGAGCTCCAGAGTGAAATGGGTTTAAAGTTTGGTCTCAGAAAGGAATCTAGCCAGTAATACCCTAAGTTAACTAGGCAGCTTTAAGCCATCACAATCCACCTTCCTTTGGAGACAAGAGGGAGATGGGAGAAAAATTAAGAGGGAAAGGGAGAAAGGATAAGAGAGAAAAGGGAAAGGCCACATGAGGTATTCATCAATGAAAGGAGGGGACTCAGAATAAAAATTGTAGAAATTAAAGTGTTAAAGCCCCAAGAATATGGCCTCTGGTCCCACAAGCAAGATGGCTATCAAGAGAAACAAGATGACCAAGGAGGATATGGCCAGGGAGTAAAGTGAAATTATTAGGTAATTACTATTTGTAGGGTACCATTCTGGGGACAAAAAAAGAAAAATAAAAAAATGAAGGAAATATAATTCTTCTCAAGAAAATGAAAATCTAATAAGTGAGATTTCTACAATGTACCTCCACCTTCTACTCAAGAGAAATTCAACTATTCCAAACCTTGGCAAAATCTTTAGGACAGTTATGACCAAAAAGAAAAAACATTCAATTAGTGGCCAACTTTCAAGTCATAAGCCTTTCTTCCAGTTCTTGGATAACAGATATAATCTACCAAATGAAAGCATTTCTAGTTTCTTAGTATTTGCCAAAGGTTGAGTGTCACTAATACAGTCTTTACAAGCCCAACACCAGCTTCATGCTATGATACAGTAAAAGACAATTTTATTAGATGAGAGGAGAAGGAGGAATAAAGATGGGTAAAATATAGATCTGGCTCTGACCTTCGAGGAGCTAAGAGTCCAGTAGTAAAGCACATAACCAAATAAATATTATACAAAGAAAATGCAAGTACGTAGGAAAATGACAAATGACCACTTTCAATTTCAGGAAGTTTAGGGGAGGATGGAAATAAAGGAGGTCTTCACGAAGGAAGTATTTTAATAGAACCTGGAAGAATCGATAGTTAGAAATTTGTAATTTCTTAATTTTTTATTTTTATTTTGCTTTTTGGAGGGCAATTGGGTGTTAAGTGACTTGCCCAAGGTCACATGGCTAGTTTTTGTGTTGTGTCTGAGGCCTAATTTGAATTCAGGTCCTCCTGACTCCAGGGCCTGTGCTCTATTCACTATGCCACCTAACCACCTCTTTTTCTTAATTTCTTAATTTAAAAAAAAAAAATATATATATATATAAGAATCTTAATAAAAATAAAATAAAACTTAATTTAAAAATAAAAAAGAATACACAGGATGCAGAGATAGAGTCAAGAAAATGTACAATGTATTCAGGAGAGTAGCTTATTTTGATTTAAATGAGTTTCAGAATGTGGTCATTACCCAGGCACTGACCATTATAGAATATTCAAGCATCAGTTTAACAGGTAAGGAGACATTTATTTGACACTTGGAAATGGTTAGCATTCAGTCTCCACTTTCACAAACTAGGCTATGAACAAAACTAGACCAAACAACATGGTATAATAGAAAAATCAGTAGACTGTGAGGTAAGACACTAGGATTTTTGTCCCATATTTGTCACTGATGACGTTACCTTAAGCCAAGTCATTTGGCTTGTTTCCTTGTCTACAGAATAAGGAATTGAACTAGATTATAAAGTCCCTTCTACTTATAACCATTCAAGTTACTCTCCAGTACTATCATAACTAGAAATCCTTCCAGATCTAACAATATATTTTTTTTTTATTTTTTGCTTTTAGGAGGGGGAAGGCAGGGCAATTGGGGTTAAGTGACTTGCCCAAGTCACACTGCTAGTAAATGTTTACATTTTAACACTCCCTGTATTAAGATCACTTCTAGCACTCACATATGTACTATTGTTTTTGACAGCTCTTAATATCTGATACTGAATCACTATATTCTGAGATTCCCTTCTAGGTATGATGTTATGTGTTCTAAAGTCTGGCTCATCTCTAAATTATATGATTTCTGTGTGAACTAAATAATTTCTCTGTCCAGGGTAAAGTTAAAGTCAAACTCGACGGTATTTTCCAAAAGTAGTTACAGGTGTGGTCTTAGAGAAAATGAAGGGATGGGAGGAGAAAAAAGGGACTTGAGGGGTAGAGACAAGAGGGTAGAAGATTTATGCCAGGGCAAAGGGGAACGGAAATACAAATAAAGGTGTAATATCTATCTGGTGATAAAAGTCTAAATGGTGATATCTGGAGGCTTTTATCAAATCCCTTCCTTCTAGAAAACTCCTTTATCCCAACATTTTTCTCTGGGTATTAGTACAAAACTAATAAGTATAAATTACATACAGAAAACAGAATATATTAATTTAAAGAACCCTTGGACCTGAAGTCAGAAAACTTGAAGCCACTTAGAATAATGATGATGACAATGTTTAATTGGCATTTAAATTATAAAATAATAAATCATAAGAATCACAAGAGATAGCATGATGAAGTAGCTAGAGAGCTATACTTAGATTCAGGAAGGCCTGGGTTCAAGTCCTGCCTCTGATATGTACTAGGAGTGGGACTCTAGGCAAGTCACTTAACCACTCACTGCCCATAGGTAACTCTCTAATTGCTGAGTGGGTAACAACCTTCAATAGTAGGAGGAAGTTTCTCAATTTTTCCTTAAAAGGGGTGGAGACATTCCTTGACACTGGGTTGGCTCAGAGTATTAAAGGCTTAGACTATTGGGGTGAGATATATGTATATATAAATTTAGATACATAAAATTACCATGTTAAAAATACATTTACTGAGAGAGTTAAATGATAGAGGAAGGCTTTGGGAGAACTGCCCAGGCTGGGGAAGAAAGATATGATATATGTCGAATCATTTTTTAAAAAATATTTTTAAAAGAATCTATTACAATAATCCAGTGAAAGAAAATAGATTATTCTGAGTGAAGAGAAAAATATGGGAAATGTTATGAATTGAAAGAAACTGATAGCCGAGAAAGAGGAAAGAATTTGAAATGGTACTGATATTGCAACTTTAGAAGAGGAGGTCAACGGTTTAAAAAAGAAAGTATGAGGGCAGAACTGGTTGAAGAAGAATGAGTTGTTTCAGACTTGAAGACCATTTTACCTCACAGGTTTATTGCAGGTAAAATGGTCTTTTTTCTAATAACAACCCTTTTGATTATACCCTTAATTCCATCTCTTCCTTTCTCTTCCAAGAACATTCCTCTTCAATCATTTTTATTTTCTCTTGAAATTTTTAATCTCTTCTTGAAAGAAAGGCTTCTTTATGTCTATATGTCTGTTATCCTTCTCACATAATATAACGAAACCCACTATTCTCTGGGCTGGTTCACCCAGTCTAACGTTCTCAACCCTAGGAGATCTAGGTTCCTAGAGATAGGCCATAAAACATTTATACTCATTCTTTCAGGGTCCCGTTGAGGCGAAATATACTGCCCCTACTCACCACTCTTGCTCTTGATGCCCTATCCAATGGATTTTCTGTGTACACAACCAGATACTCATAAAGTAAAGCACCCGCACAATGTGTGGTATTCATAGTACCATCAACTGCCTCTCCCCTGTGACTGAAGGGTAGAGCAATATAATCCTTCCTGAGCCTCCCTTTATAGAATGCACTGAATTTCCCAGCTACTGAATTTCTCATCAGCTACTCTGTGAGGTTGTGACTCCATGAATACCATGTGTCCCACAATGGGGTTTCCTTTTGTGTACTGTCCTCCCTCATTAGATGGTAAGCTCCATGAGGGCAGGGATGGTCTTTCTTTTTTGTATTTGTATCCCATGTGTAACATGGTACTTGGCACAAAGTAGGCACTTAATAAATGTCTAGTGACTCCTGACACATTCAAGTAGTGGAAATCATGACATCTTTATGACACAGACGTAACCATTTACTTAATACTAGGGCAAAAGAAAAAGCATTATAGATACTAAGGCAAAAGACAGTCCCTGGCTTTGAGGAGCTCACAATCTAATTGAAGAGAAAACATGCAAACAATTATGTATAAACAAGCCATATACAAGATAAATAAGAAATAATTAACAGGGGGAAGGCACTAAAATTAAGAGGAATTGGGAAAACCATCCTGTAGAAGTTATGATTTTAGCTGAGACTATAAAGAGAGGGAAGCCAAGAGGTAGAGATGAAGAGGGAGAGCATTCTAGGCATGGGTAAGGGCCCAACATAGCCAATGAAAATGCCCAGAGCTGAAAGGCAGTGTCTTGTTTATTGAACAGTTAGAACCAGTGTCAATGGATCAAATAGTATGTGGAGAGTGACAGTGAATGTAAAGTATATGAGAAGATTGGAAAGGTAAAGGGCAGGGTTGTTTATGAAAATCTTTGAGTATCAAGCAGAGGATTTTGTATTTAATCCTGGCAGTAACAGAGAGTCACAGTAGCAAAGATTGTGATCAACAATGTCAAGGGCTGCAGAGTGGTCAAGAAAGATGAAGACAGAAAAGGTCATTACACCTGGCAATTAAGAAATCATTGGTAACTTTGGAAAGGGCTGTTTCAGTTGAATAGGGTCAGCTCTCTGCAATTGGCTTTTCTTTTACCAGTAAAATATGAGGCAAGGTTCTCCAGCTGATAGGATGAAAGGAAGGGAGCCAGGAGATGTCTAAACAAATAGAAAAGATGGCAGCAAGGGCAGGTAACAGAGAATGAATGTCACAAAAGTGTGACACTTCTTTAAGAACAGTGTCAGGTTCTGAAGCTCAAAATGAGCAAGGCTGCAAGGAAAGCCAAAGACAATAAAAAGGTGGAAATTTTTTAAGCTATATAGAAAAGATGAAGATTAAAGAAAGGATATAACCACTAGGATAATGATAACTAATGACAGAGAAAAGGAACTATTCAACTTTTATTTTACTTCTCTTTTCTCTGCCAAGGAAAATAATGTTCAAATTAAAAAAGAACAAATAAAAATGGCAAATAGGGACTTGAACCCCAAAATAAGTAGAAGGAAAACAAAAGATCATCTATCTGTACTTAACAAGTTCAAGTCAACAAGGCCAAACAGCCAACAGCCCAAGGTAATAAAAGAACTTACAGAAGATTATTGAATCAAAATGACAGAAAGGAGAGATGCCCCAAGACTGTAGATGACCACAACTACAGCAACAACTATATTTATGTAATGCTCACTATGAGTCAGGCACTGTGCTTAGGAGTTTACAATTATTATTTCACTGATCCTCACAACAACCCTGGGACACAGGTGCTATAATAATCCTCACTTTACAGATGGAGAAACAATGAAAATAGACATTAAATAACTTGCCCAAGGTCACATAGCTAATATGTGCCTGAGGCCAAATTTGAACTCAGGTCTTCCTAACTCTCCTCCAAAAAAAGAGAGAGGAATTTGGAAACTAGAGGTCAAAGAGCCTGACTTCAATTCGTGGAAAACTGTACAGGATATAATTAAAGTGTTGGCTTTGATGAAAATCTAGGAAAGGAAAAAGTAATGATGAAGTGTCCACATGCCTTCATCAACTACAGGTTATGACACTGTGATAGCATAATAATTTCTCTCGAATCTCCCAGACTCAAAAATCTCATAAAAGGAAATGTACCACATACAGAATCCACAAGGTGGGAAAACTGTCTAAGATTTAAAAAAAACACTCTGGAAAAACATCAGAGAATGTCAATATCCCAGAACCCACAAACACCCTACCCTACTCACACTATAAAATGGGGACAGTAAGCAAGTAAATTTGCATGTCTGTATTCCAGAGCTGAACTGGTAGAGTCCCTTTGACAATATAACAAAACAAGGACTCAGCTTAAATCAGCTTTAATCTACACCACCCTTACCCAAAAGAGGCAGCAGACTAGCTTTGCCTAGCCACACAGACAGTACAAGGAACAGCACAGAAGGGAATATTACGCCACTACCACCATCCTGTCCTCCAAGATTCTGGAAGAGTAGCAAGAAAACTACAGTCTGGATCAAAAGAGAAAAGTTTTAAAACAAAATTTTATTAATTAAAACAGTTAGAAAACAGAGGTGAAAATGCAGGATTAAAAAAAAAAAACAACCCAGCAAGGTACAGAACATAGAAAATATAATGGATAGTTTCTCTAAAGAAGTAAAGGCTTTGAAAGAGAGAAAAACAGATTTTGAACACAAAAAAAAATACAAAAGCAGAAGAAAATGTCTGAAGAACAACAAAAGGCAACAACTGAAAATGACAGAGAAAATACATAAATGTTAAAGTTATTGGCTGTGAAAAGAGAACACACAGAGATAACAAAGATTATAATTTCCCAAAAGAACATGACAAACCATAAAACTTGAATACCATACTAAAGGAAAAAATATAATCAAACTACCAAGAACTTTTGAATACAGAAAACAAAGCACTAACTGAATTAAAAAATTAATTACCAGAGAAAAACTCAATGATTAAAACTCCAGAGCCATAGTAGTTAAATTTCACAATTTCAATAACAACAAATTCAGCAAGTGAAGAGGAGAAAGATCTTCAAATAAAAAGGACCACAAATTCAAATAACTCAGGATTATTCTTGAATCACAAGGAATAAAAGAAGAAAATGGGAATAGTAAATTACAAGAAGCAAAGAACAGAGAAAAGCTAAATGAACAAGTAAAGATTTAGCTCACAAATTAAAGAATAACATGTGAGGGGACACAGTCAAAATGGCAGAATAAAAGTAGGAACTTGCTTGAGCTAGCACCCCAACCACCTCTAATACCTGTAAAAAATGACTCTAAAATTCTAGAAATACAGAATTCACAAAATGACAGAGTAAAAAAAATTTCCTGTTGAAGGCAGCCTGGTAGACCAATAGGAAGGGTCGATAGCACCAGTCTGGGAGCGGAGCACAGTCTCCTGTGGGCCTTGCCAGCACAAACAAGCACCACAGACCATCTGGAGCAGACCGGAAGGGACTGAATCATTGGCAGCTGTGGCAGTTTCCAGGCTTTTCAACCATAAACACCAAGGAGAAAGCAAAAGGTCAGTGGGGAAACTCTGTTGGACCTGGGTGAGAGAAGCAACCAGTCTGGCCCCTGCCCCCAAGCAACAGTTGTAATGGTGACTGCTCCTGGAGCTCCAGACAGTGGGGGGACCATGCAGCTGATCAGAGGGCAACTGCAGAAATCTCTTTGCTGGTGCTGAGTCAGGATTCTCTTGCTTTGCCCTGCTTGGATCTAGGACACAGTCTTGAGAAGTGGTCCTGGGGTGAGGAACATTGGCATGAGGCTGTAAAGAGGCAGTCCACCTCAGAGTTCTGATGCAGGTGCCTAGAAGAAGCTCTGACAACAGCTGCACAAAACCCCAGAAATTTGGGACATAGCATTCTCCACTCTGGAAGTAGAGTTCTACCATGGCAAAGAGCTCAAAAGTCAAGTAATTGGCTGGCAAGATGAGCAAACAGAGGAAGAGAAATCAGACTATGGTAATGCTCTTTGGTGACAAAAATGATCAAAACATAGTACCAGAAGAGAACAACAAAGTAAAAACTGCTGTATCAAAAGCCTCCAAAAAAAATATGAACTGTTTGCAGACCATGGAGAAGCTCAAGAAGAATTTTGAAAATCAAGAAAGAGAAGTAGAGGAAAAAATTGAGAAGAAAAGTGAGAGTAATGCAAGAAAATCATGAAAAACAAGTCAACATGTTGCTAAAGAAGGCCCCCCCCAAAAAAATACTGAAGAAAAAAGCACCTTAAAAATGGACTAAATCAAATGCCAAAAGAAGTCCAAAAAGCCAATGAGGAAAAGAATGCCTTAAAAAGCATCCTGAAGAAAATAATTCCTTCAAAACTAGATTGAAGCAAATGGAAGCTAATGACTTTATGAGAAATCAAGGTATTATAAAAACAGATACAAAAGGATGAAAAAATAAAAGGCTATGTGAAATATCTCATTGGAAAAACCACTGACCTGGAAAATAGACCCAGGAGAGATAATTTTAAAATTATTGGACTACCTGAATGCCATGATCAAAAAAAGGGCCTAGACATCATTTTTCATGAAATTATCAAGGAAAACTCCCCTGATATTCTAGAACCAGAGGGTAAAATAGAAATTGAAAGAATTCACCTCTTGAAAAAGATCCCAAAAATAAAACTCCTAGGAATATTATAGCCAAATTCCAGAGTTCCCAGGTCAAGGAAAAAATATTACAAGCAGTCAGGAAGAAACAATTTTAGTATTTTAGAAACACAATCAGGGTAACACAAGACCTAGCATTCTACATTAAGGGATCAGAATTAAGGGCTTGGAATATGATATTCTGGAGGGCAAGGGAGCTAGAATTAAAATCAAGAATCACCTACCCAGCAAAACTGAGTATAACACTTCAGGGGAAAATATGGACATTCAATGAAATAGAGGACTGTCAAGCATTCTTGATGAAAAGACCAGAGCTGAATATAAAATTTGATTTTCAAATACAAGAAACAGGAGAAACATGAAAAGGTAAAAAAGGAAAGAGAAATCGTAAGGAACTTATTAAAGTTTAACTGTTTACATTCCTACATGAAAAGATGACATTTGTAACTCAGACTTTTCTCAGTATTAGGATAGCTGAAGGGAATAAGTGTGTGTGTATGTATGTATGTTATGTATATACACATATATGTATGTATAGGTGGGTGCATATATGTATATGTATATTTAAAGGGCACAGGGTGAGTTGCATATGAAGGGATGATATCTAAGAAATAAAATGAAGAAGTGAGAGTGGAATATATTGGGAGAAGGAGAAAGGGAAAGATAGAATAGGGTAAATTATCTCACATAAAAGAGGCAAGAGAAAGCTTTTACAATGGAGGGGAAGAGCAGGGAGGTGAAACAGAATGAGTCAACCTTACTCTCATTGAACTTAGCTTAAGGAGGGAATAACATACACATTCAATTGGGTATCACCCTACAGGAAAGTAGGGGGAAAGGGGATAAGAGGGGAGGGGATGATAGAAGGGAGGGCAGATTGGAGGAGAGGGTAGTCAGAAGCAAACACTTTTGGAAAGGGACAGGATCAAAGGAGAAAATAAAATAAATGGGGTCAGGATAGGATGGAGGGAAATACACTTAATCTTTCACAATATGACTACTATGGAAATGTTTTGCATAACTACACATGTATAACCCATATTGAATTGCTTGTCTTCCCAGTGGGGCTGGGTGAAGAAGGAAGAAGGGAGAGAATCTGGAACTCAAAGTTTTAAAAACAAATGTTAAAAAATTCTTTTGGGGGCGGCCAGGTGGCACAGTGAGTAAGAGTACCGGCCCCAGAGTCAGGATGACCTGGGATCGAATCTGGGCTCAGATACTTAGCACCACACCCAGAAATAACTGGCCGTGTAACCTTGAGCAAGTTACTTAACCCCAATTGCTTAAAAAAAATAAATAAATAAATAAAATCTTTTTACATGCAACCAGGAAATAAGATATACAGGCAATGCGATATAGAAATCCATCCTGCCCTACAAGAAAGTAAGGGGGAAGTGGGGAACAGAAGCGATGAGGGGAGATATAAGAAAGGGAAGACTGGGAGAAGGGGTAATCAGTATGCTTGCCATCTTGGGGTGGGGGTAGAAGAGAAATGGGGAGAAAATTTGTAATTCAAAATCTTGTGGAAATGAATGTTGAAAACAAAAAATAAATAAATTCTGGAAAAAAATTTTTAAAAAGAATTAACATGAGAAGTCACAAGAAATAAGTAATGGATAAAGCAAAAGAAAATACTTTGGAAAAAGGAGCAGCAAAATAATGTTGCTTATGCCAAGAGGTTGAGAGTAGGGAAAGGAAATTTTTGAACCACATATGTAACTGGGCAGGGAAAGAAGAGAAACAAAAATATAAGTTAAGAGAAAGATGCTAAATTAGCAACAGAAGTAAAGTCAAGGAACTGAGCATAAGTCAAGCAAATGAGAAAGTAGAAAGTCTGTGGGAAAAGAATAGGGTCAAAGAAGTATAAATAAAACTAGGGGACAAAGTGATAACTAAAAAAAGGCATAACAGTTAATGCACTGCTATGAATAAACTAAATAATTCAATAAAAAAGTAGGATAGTAGAATGAGTAAGAAAACAAAATACAAAATGTTTTATACAAGAAACATTTACTATGTAAAAATGGAGTGGATAGAGAACTGGGCTTACAGTCAAGAAGTCATCTTCCTTAGTTCAAATCTAGCCTCAGATACTTACTAGCTGTGTGACTCTGAGCAAGTCACTTAACCCTGTTTACCTCAGTTTCCTTATCTGTAAAATGAACTGAAGAAGGAAATGGCAAACCACTCTAGCATCTTTGCTAAGAAAGCCCCAAATGGGGTCATAAAGAGTTAGATATGACTAAAACGACTCAAAGACAAAATAAATCAAATGTAGTAGTAGCAATCACACTGCCAAATGAAGCAAAAAGAAAAACTCATAATGTCAAGAGATTTTTAAAAATTACATTATGCTTAAAAATACAGTAGTTACCAGAAAAAAATTAATACATAAACCATATAATGTGGAATCTAAATTCATAAAGGAAAAGTTACACAAATTACAAAGAGATATAGATATAGCTATATATCTTCAGAATGGAAATATTAAAGAATATAAATATTTTTCACCACTGTATACTATATTTTTTAAAACAGCCCATGTACTATGGCACAGAAAAATTACAAAATATATAAAAGCAGGAAAACTAAACATCCTTTATAGATCATAATGCAATGAAAATATTAATTTATACAAGGAACACAAGCAAAAGACCAAGATCAAAAATGTAGATTTAATAATGACATTCTGAATAAAATGTGAGTCAAAGAACAAATCACAGAAATAATTATTAACTACATGAAAGAGAACATGAAACATAACAAAATTTCTGAATGAAGTGTTAAAAGCATTCCTCAGAAGAAAAATAGTATCATTGAAAACATACATTAAAAATATTTTTAATAAGATTGATGAGAACTAAGCATACAAAAAGAATGCTAGATTATCAACAGACAAATCTAAAATTAGTACAAAAGATGAAATCTTTAAAACTCAAAAAGAAATGGCTAACATGGAAAACAAAATAACTATAAAAATAATAAAAATTAAAATGAACTCACTGAAAAGATTAACAAAATTTATAGATCTTTAACCTGATAAAAGGAAAAAATCAAATCACAATTTTTTAAAAGTATGAAATCAAAACAGAGAAGAAATAATATGAACTTTCAGAACTTCTTAAAGTTCTGAAAGTAAAAAACAAAATAACTATAAAAATTGAAACAAGTTCATTGAAAAGTAACAAAATTTATAGATCTTTACTTAACCTGATAAAAGGAAAAAATCAAATCACAATTTTTTAAAAGTATGAAATCAAAACAGAGAAGAAATAATATGAACTTTCAGAACTTACTAGACCTAACTCAGGGGATGTAAACCTGAGTCCTCTGACTCCAAACTCACTTTACCACTATCTATCCCAACGTTGTATTAGTGATATTTGATGAAAATTTTTCCCACACCTGACTATTTCTTTTCTAATTCTATCTTCATTAATTTTTTAAAAAACTTTTTATTTTTATTAAATCAAAATTTTCAATTTTGCCCTTTATAATCACCTCTATTGTCTTGTCTGGTTAAGAAACTACAATTGTAAAAGGCACTTAATACTATTCTTTCCTAACTGTTTTATACTTTAATCTTTTTCCTTTACAGAAAAGGAGTATTTTGATTCTTATGGAATATAGTATAAAGTGTTCTTTCTTCAAAATTGCTTTCTGGTTTTCCCAGAAATTTCTTACAAAAGGAGAGTTGCTTCCTAAGTAGTTTATATTGCTGTTTTTATTTTTGTTTTAAAACAATGGATTACTCTTTTTAACTGCTCCTAGTTCTTGCTTATCTAGTCTCTTCTGCTGATCTACTTTTCTGTTTTGAGTCGGGACTCAACAGTTTTGGTAACTACTGTTCTTTAATATAGTTCACAATCTGATGCTATATCCCCTACATACATATTTTGCTCCATTATTTCCTTAAAATTCCAGACTTTTTATTCTTTCAAATGAAATTCTGTCTAGTTCCAAAAAGCATATTCTTGGTAATTTCATAAGAAATCAAATAATATACAAATAGATAATATGTAACTTAACTTAGGAAACTGTCATTTTTATCATACTGGAAAGGCCCAACTATAAGCAGTGAATGTCTGTCAAATTATTTGTCTCCTCGTAGTTCTGTAAAGCGTCCTAGTTTAGATTTTAGCAAAGTATATGACAAAGACTCCCATGCCATTCTCTTACAGAGAAGATGAAGTTATGTGGGCTAGATGACAATACCATTAGAATTATATGAATAGCCAGATAAAAGAAGCAGTGATTAATGTCTGGCTATAAACTAGAAAAGATATCTCTGCCGCAGCTTCTAGGATCTGTGCTTGGACCTAAGCTACTTAACACTTTTATCAATGAATTGGAAAAAAGTATATATGACTTGCTTTCCAAAGCTAGAGAAGGGATAGGTAACACACTGAATGACAGTAAAGATCCAAAAATATTTCAAGAAGCTAGAACAGTGGGCCAAATCTAATAAGATGAAATTTAATTTAATTCACAAATATTTATCAAACATCTACTTTGTGCAAGGTACAGTATGCCATATGTTCCAGGGGTGGGAACCTGTGGCCTCAAGACCATATGAGGCCCTCGAGGTCCTCAAGTCTGGCCTTTTGACTGAATCCAAACTTCAAAGAACAAATTCCCTTAATAAAAGGATTTGTTCTATAAAACTTGGACTGAATCAAAAGGCTTCACCCAAGGACCTAGAAGGCTGCAGGTTCCCCACCCCTGTAAGAGTACATATAAAGCCTTACTCAAGTTCAAATAATCAACTTCACACCTGAGAGATGAGAAGACATGGATAAAGAACAGTTCATCTGAAAAGATCTGAGAATTTTAGTAGATTGTTAACAGTTAACAATATTAGGATGCATGAAGAGAGAGTCAAAGAGTCCAGGAATAAGGAAGTGATAGTCTTGCTCTGGTCTGTGCTGTAGTCAGACCATTTCTGAAGAATTTTGTTCACTTCTGGGTGCCACATCTTATGAAAGACATTAATAAGTTAACCTTTGAAGAAAGGTGACCCTTGGAAAACTTAACAAGAAGATCAAATGATGAAGTGGGAGTGTTTGGCTAAAACTAAGGTGGGGGTAAGGAAAGAGACATGATCGCTCTATTTAAGTATCTGAAAGTCTTGTCATGTGGAAGAGGATGAAGACTTCTGTTTGACCTCAGGGGAAGATCATTTGAGTAGAATTTGTAGAAAAGGAAAAATTAGGCTTCCTATAGGGAAAAAACTTCCTAAATAATCTGAGCTGTCCCTGTGAAGTAAATTACCTCAAGAGGTAATGTATTCCCCCTCACTAAAGGTCTTCAAACAGTAGTAGAATAAAGAATAGACAAGTATGCAACAACTGAGCCTTGTACATCAGACATTTCACCTCTAGGATCAGGGACCCAAGCACCAGGTCACTGCCCCCAAGACCAGAGACTCCAGCAACTGACTCCCATCTAAATAATTCAGCCAAGACCAAAGCCTGAGATCACTTATTACCAGGACCTAATCTGTTGTCACTGAGTCATTTCAGTTGTGTCCAGCTCTCAGTGACTCCATTGGGGGCTTTCTTGGCTAGGCTACTGGAGTGGTTTGCCATTTCCTTCTCCAGTTCACTTTACAAATGAGGAACTGAGACAAACAGGGTTAAGTGATTTACCCAGGATCACAGAGTTAGCAAGCATCTGAGGCTTGATTTGAACTCAGGTTCTCCTAACTCCTGGTCAGTACTCTATCTACTGAGTCACCCAGCCACCCAATCAACCTAATCTATAGATTCATTAATATCAATCCCCATTTCTCTTCTTCCTTATAATTTGAAAGGTAAGTGGTCCACTCTCTATCTTTCACAGGAATCACTGAGGGAGCCCCAGGCAAGTGGTATGGAATTGCAATTACCACCTCTTATTCTTTTTTAATCCCTGTGATAGAATTCCTAGCTATTAAAAGTGAAAACCTTCTAATCCCTGACTATCTTGGCCTTACTCTTACCTAGCCTATTTCTCCACCTCAATTGCTATATTTATTTTAGGAGTTTCCTCTAGCACCTTGGCTTTCCATTTCCTCAACCTCAACTCATATGCTCCTTTGTTTCACTTCAATCACATACTGGGAAAGTCACACCTTTAATACTGCCATCACCCACAAGTGTTAAACTTTCATCATCAAGAATTCTGAAATTCCTTTATTTGATAATAACTTATTATTCCATCTCTCCCTAAGTCTCACTCTTCCACAAATTCTTCATCTTCATTAAGATCTCCAGTCCATCCACCCCTCAAAATTTATCCAGGTTCTCATCCCTATCCTGACCTCACTTTCATCCTTTTTGAATCTTGATCCTAGAGTTAGTCAATAACACTTCCTTTACTCTTAAATTCCTTGACCATTTATCCTACTGCCCTATTCTATCCTTGCCAAACCAAAACCCTGGATTATTCACTATCATCTCCATCTTCTGGTCCTATTCCAAAGGTACTAAATAGTACAGGAAGAAGCCCCAGAACATGTTAACTGGGTCCACTACAATTTTGTTTTCTAATCTCAACTGTGTATTCACTGCAGCAAGGCAATCCTTGTATTCCACAATGATTCTCTACAGTACTAATCACCATTCTAAACCTTTTCTTTTCCTCTCAAGGTTGCTATCACCATCTCAACAGAGGAACTGGCCTCGCACTTTATTGAGAAAATAGAAACCATTCATTAAGAGTTGTCTCTTTCCACCTATTATAGACGTCAAGACTACTTGACATCATCCCCCCATTCTTTATTCCTCAATTCATCTCTGATGAAGAGATGGCTCTTCTTATACCATTAAACCCACCCCTTTCTGAGTTATGTGGCAGACTGATTCTGAAATCATTCCCTTTCTAAATAATCTTCAATCTCTCCCTATTTAGTGCTCATTCACTACTGCCTGAATGCTCTCCATGCTCAAAAACCCTTCATGTAACTCTTGCACTTCTTCCCAATCTATAAACCTCAAATTCTCTTCCTTTTCACAGCCAAACTCTTGGGAAAAGTTGTCTATTCTCTTAATGTTTACTTCCTCTCCTCTCACTCATGAGCTCCTGCCAATTTGATTTTCTACCTGCCAATTTGGTTTTCAGTCAACTGAAACTGGCTGCTCCAATGTTAACAATGACCTCTTAATATTCAAATCCAATTGTCTTTTTCTTTTCCTTTTTGGATTTCTTTTTTTTTTTTGTTTTTTCAAATGCTTTATTAACTTCTGATTTACAGCATTCATTTCCGCCAGATTTTGAGTTTAAAATTTTCTCCCCGTTATTCCCCTACCCACCGCCCCAAAATAGCACTCCTACAGGATATCCCCTGCTCCAATCTGCTCCCTCCCATATTTTCTCCCATACCCCTTTCAACTTTTCCAGTGGATCTCTATGCCTCAGTGCCTGTATATCTTATTTACCAATTACATGTAAGATGGTATTAATAATAGTATATATAATAGTATACACACACATATACATATATTTGAATATTTGATTTTAAAACTTTCAATTCCAGATTCATTCCCTTCCTTCCTTGTCACCCACCCTCACTGGGAAGATAAGCAGTTCAGTATAGGTTGTACATGTGTGGCTAATGCAAAACAATAACATAGTAGATATATTGTAAAAGACTGACTATATTTCCCTCCCTTCTATCCCACCTCCCACTTGTTCTGTTCTCTACTTTGATCCTGTCCCTTTTCAAAAGTGGGCGCTTCCAACTTCCCTCCCCCCCAGCCTGCCCTCCCTTCCATCATTCCCCCTCTCATCCCCATCCCCCCTACTCTCCTGGAGGGTGAGATACCCTATTTAGTGTGTATTTCACTCCCTCCTCGAGCCAAATTCAATGGGAATAAGGTTAACCCATTCCCTTTTGCCTTCCTATTCTTCCCCACCATTGTAACCATTTTCCCTTGCCTCTTCTGCATGAAATAGTTTACCCCAATCTGTCTCTCCCCATCTCCTCTCATTATATTCCTCTCTCACCTCTTAATTTCACCTTTCAAGTATCATCCTTTCCTGTTAAATTGGTCCTGTGCCCTCTATCTATGAATACCTGTAAACATATATACACACATTCACATATGTATTCATATACCCATATACCCTCATATATAGACATATATGTGTATATATATATATTTCTATTCCCTTCAACTACTGAGAAAAGTTTCATCAGTTACAATTATCGTTTTTCCATGTAGGAATGTTAATAGTTCAACTTTGATAAGTTCCTTATGATTTCTTTTCCCTGTTTACCTTCTCATGCTTCTCTTGCTTCTTGTATCTGAATGTCAAATTTTCTATTCAACTCTGGTTTTTTCATCAAGAATGCTTGAAAGTCCTCTATTCCCCTGAATGACCATATTTTCCCCTGAAACATGATACTTAGTTTTGCTGGGTAGGTGACTCTTGGTTTTAATCCCAGCTCCTTTGCCCTCTGGAATATCATATTCCAAGCCCTTCGATCCCTCAGTGTAGAAGCTGCCAGATCCTGGGTTATCCTGATTGTGTTTCCGCAATATTCAAATTGTTTCTTCCTGGCTGCTTATAATATTCTCTCCTTAATCTGGGAATTCCAGAACCTGGCTATAATATTCCTAGGAATTTTCTTTTTGGGATCTTTTTCAGGAGGTGATCAGTGGATTCTTTCAACCTCTATTTTGCCCTTTGGTAGTAAAACATCAGGGCAGTTTTCTTTGAGAACTTCCTGGAGGATGATTTCTAGGTTCTTACTTTGGTCATGGCTTTCAGGTAGTCCAATAATTTTTAAATTTTCTCTCCTGGATCTATTTTCCAGGTCAGTGGTTTTTCCCATGAGATATTTCACATTGCCTTCTATTCTTTCATTTGTTTGGATCTGTTTCACAGCATCTTGATTTCTCATAAAGTCATCAGCTTCCATTTGCTCCAATCTAATTCTGAAGCAATGATTCTCCTGATTGAGCTTTTGAGATTCTTTTTCCATCTGGCAAATTCAGCTTTTTAAGGCATTCTTCTCATTGCCTTTTTGAGCCTCTTTTGCCATTTGAGTTAGTCTGTTTTTTAAGGTGTTATTTTCCTCAGTTAGGCTGTTGACTCTCATTTCATAATTTTCTTGCATTGTTCTCATTTCTCTTCCCAATTTTTCCTCCACTTCTCTTATCTTAAGCTTCTTAAGTTCCCCTATGGCCTGTGACACACACAGCTCGTATTTTCCTTTGAAGATTTTGGTGCAGGAGTTTTGACTTCACTATCCTTCTCCTGTTCCATGCTTTGCTCCTTTTTGTCCCCCAAATAGGAGTCTAATGTTGGAATCTTCTTTCTGCTTTGTTTCCTTTGCCTGGTCATGTCGCCCCTCAGTCACTTGACCCTGGGGCTTTTTGCCACAGTAGGACTCTGCCACCAGACAAGGGAGCTTTCATCCCAAACTCTGGGGTTTTCTCAGCTGCCGTATTAAATGGGTGCCCTCTCTGAGGTCTCCACACGCTCTGGCAAGCTGGACACATACTCCAGGACCTCTACCCTAGACTGCAATCCAGATCCAAGAAAGTTAAAGCAAGAGCGATTACCCCTTAGACTGGTGGTTGGTCACCCTACACTCTGCAGGCCAGGAGCTGAAGCTGCCACATGGTGCTGGCTGGCTGTGCAGGCATCTCAGAGGCTTCTCGCCCAGGAGGCAAAAGCCATGTACTCCCACTTACTGGGCCCCAATGTCCAGACTGCACTCACCTCTCACTTTGTCCTTCGCATCTATGTGTTGATAAATCTGGAAACGGACACAGCTGCTGCTGATCTGGAGTCCCTCTGGCTCGTGGCTGATCAGGCCCGCCCTGGGGCTAAAGCCTTGGCATGGGGCTAGGCTCAGCTCCCAGAGCACTGCGCTGGCCAACTCCTACTGGCCTGCCAGGCTGTCCTCAGCGGGAGGTTAGTTTCTCTGTGTCATTTTGTGGGTTCTGCAGCTCCAAAGTTTGTTTAGAGTCCCCTTTTTACATGGATTGGGGAAGGTGAAAGCAGGAGCAGTGGGAAGGTCCTGCTTTTACTCTGCCATCTTGCCTCTGCTCCCCACCCCATTGTCTTTTTCTTAATCCTCATCCTCTTTAACTCCTCTGAAACTATTATTGATTACAATTTTTCAGACCTTCATCATCTCTCACCTAGACAGCTACTATAGTTTCTTAAATGGTCTCTCTCCCTCAGTCTCTATCCTCTCCATTCCAACCTTCACATAGCTGTCAAAGTGGTATTCCTAAAATACATCTAACCAAGTTACTATCCTGTTCAATAAACTTCAGTGGCTTCTTATAATCTCTAGGATAAATTCCTCTGGCCTTTAAAGTCTTTCATAAGCTAACTTCAGTCTACCTTTTCAGGATAATAATACATTACTTCCACATTCATGAATTATATGGCATTATGAACGTGCCCCCATTCTCCCTAGACTTGTAACCTTAATGGGTTGACAAAGCTGCATGGTACAGATAGAAATTCAAGATACATGTACAGTTTCTAGTCATGGCTATACAACATGGACACCTGGAACAAGGATTGAGGAAAACCATAATATTGTCTTGTTCTTTGGAGACATATATCCTGCTCAAGGTCTGATATAAGCAACAGGACTCTTCCAGTTTCACTGGTTAGCTACATTCACTAAAGCCTGCCTCTGGTGATGGGATAAGCTCTGTGTAAGTCAGCATGGTATTCTTGCAGTACAAAATATTAGCTGGTAAGCTCAACATTTTTCTTTAATAGACCAACGAAGTTATTATACCTGCCTCACCTGCCATGAACATTAATGTTGGGAAACCAAGATAAACAGTGCAGCATGCATGACAGGTCTTCAGTACTGAGTTTATGTATGTATCCTATTATAAAGGAGGATTGACACACTGGCTGCTGCACTCCAATGGGTTGGCCTTCAATAACCCAGAATCACTTTCATTTCATGATGAAACATCAGAAAAATACTTTAGACCAGAGATATAAAAAAAAAGCACTTTGATGAAATTAACATAAAGGTCAAATAAATTTGCTATGAAAGGTTTAAAAATATTTCCCTTAATACAAATGCAGATATTTTATATATTACTATCACTGTCCTCTCCCTCTGCATAATTTTTATTACTCTTCTCTCATTAAAAGAATAATTGTAAGGCAAGTACAGGTTTTGTACAAGCTAGATTTGGGGGGGTGGGAAGGGGGAGATGGAATAGGAGAAGTGCAGTTTACATATGGACCAATGTGGTATCTCCCAGGTTCTCTCTGCATAGAACTCTGTTCCTACCTTTACAAAAATTGTCTCATACTATATTATAGGATTCTAAGATCACAGATCAAGAGTGGACAGAACTTTAGTAGCCATAAAGTCCAGCCCCTACATTATACAGATGAGGAAGCTGAGACAGAGGTTAAGTGACTGTGCCCAGGCATAACCTGTAAATGTGTGAGATGGAAAACAACAGAGCTTTTCCAGACTTCAAGTCTAGGACAGAACTGAACAAACAAGATCAGTTTAAAATTATACTAACCAGAAGAAATTTAACTCTGCAGTAAGTATTAAAGTTAACAGAGTTAATACAAACATGATGTCACCAAAACCCATGATTACCTTTTCCCTTTGACCATTCCCCTTTCCTAACTTCTCTATTAGTCAAGGTTACCTCCATCCTGCTAGTCCCCCAGGTTTGACTCCCAGGTGTCATCCTCAATTCCTCATTCTCCCTAACCTCCCATATTCAATCTGCTGCCAAGGCCTATAGACTTTACCTTCCTAATACCTTTTATAAATGCCCTTGTCTATCCTGTGACACTATCACCACCATAATATAGGCTCTAATTTTATCATTCTTAGAACACTTCAATAGCCTGAAATCTTTCCCCACTCCAATTCATGCTCCATTCAATTGTCAAATTAATCTCCCCAAAGCATATATCTGACCATGTCACTCCCGTATTCAATGAACTCCTGTGGTTCTCTTTAGCCTCCAGGATCATGAATAATATCTTGTTTGATATTTAAAGATCTTCACAATTTAGCCCCTTCCTATACTTCTCCAGTCTTCTCACACTTTCTACCCCTCCCCCTTCCCATGTATTCTGTGATCTAGTGACACTGGTCTCCTCGATGTTCTTTGAACAAGACACTCCATCTCTCGGTTTTGGCCATTTTCACATCTGTTCACCCAGGTTTGGAATATCCTCCCTCCACATCTACACCTTCCCTGGTTTCCTTCAAATCTCAGCTAAAATCTCATTTTCTATGAGAAACTTTTCCTAACACCCTTCAATGCAAATGCCTTCCACCTACTGGCTATCTCCACTTTATCCAACATGTATCTTGTTTGTACAAAGTTGTTTGCATATCCTATCCCACATTCCACTGTCTAAGGGGCTCAATTAGTGAACTCCTTAAGAGTAGGGACTGTTTTTTTCCTTTGTATTCCTAGTATTTAGCACAGTATCTGGCACACAGCAGGTACTTAATAAATGCTTAATGACTGACTTGACTACTTGACTAAGTTACAGGAACAACAGGACATGCAACTAAATTTTTAAACTTTTATACATGGAAAGTCTCAAATTCAATGATGCATGACCATTTTAAGTATTCTTTCTTTGGAATGATAAATTTGATCACCTCATACCCATGAAATTAGTAAAGTCGACAAAAGAGGAAATAAGCAATGTTATAAAACCTGTAAGAAAAAAAATCACACTAATAGAGTGTTGGTTGAGCTATTAATTAGAATAATCATTCCATAATGATTATGGAATTCAATTGAAAATTGTGCTCCCCCGTCAAAAAAAAAAACTTACTAAGCTGTTCATATCCTTTGATCCAATGATCCTACTATTGGACATAGAGCCTAATGATGTAAATGATAGAAATATATATTGATCAATCAGTAAGATTTACTAAGCATCTACTATATGTCAGCCCCTCTATTAGACACTTTAAATTCAAACACAAAAATGAAATAGTCCCTGAGGTCAAGGAGTTTATCTCCTATCAGAAGAAACAAAATGCATGTGTGTACGTGTGTGCATGTATGTGCATATGTGTATACAAAATATATACCAAATAAATACAAGAAGAACTTTTCTTATATGGAACCTAAATCTCCCTTTCTACAATTTCTACCAAATGCTCTGAGTTCTGCCATCTGAGCCAAATAGAATGACCAAGACTATTCTTTCAAATGTTTAAAGACAGATGTTATGTTCCCATAATTCTTCTCTTCAATAGGCTTAACTGGCCTAGTTCCTCCAACCAATCCTCATGTTATAGAAAAAATGGTTGTATAAATACGCACATAAACCAGTGCCACCAAGGCATTTCTTAAGACAAGGTAGAGGAAGAAAAAGATAAAATCCAGCAAGAAGGAAGAAATCTTATACTTGAAGACATCACTCATCCAGGTGGCCCTGCTATGAGCATGCTCTAGCTAGTTAAAGTCCTTCCTAAAATGTAGTGTCTCCAAATAAATACATTAATCAAGATTTTCTGACACTTATGACACACATGTGTGCATGTGAGAGTGTGTGTGTGTGTGTATGTGTGTGTGTGTGTGTAAAACCCACAGACAGAGGAAAAGTGTTAAGTGGATTTATCAAGTAACAATTGTCCAGAAATCTCTCTGAGGTCTGTGAAATTAGAGGAAGAAATCACAGCATGTTATGGCTTTTAATACAAAGCCTGATAGATACAGGGATTACCATTTTACAATAGTGATAATAGTAGGAAGAACACCAGATTCAGAGTTAGAAGATCTGGGTGTGAATCCTGACTCTGACTTTACTAACCTTTGAGCACATCAGGTCACTTTATTTGAAAATGGTAATAAGAGAAGCAGCCACAGTTTATAAAGTGCTTCGCATATGTTATCTTACTTAATCTTCATTGCAACCTCATGAGACAGATAATACAGGCATTTTTAACCTCTTTTTTAAACAAATAAAGAAATCAAACCTCAAAAGAAAAAAATGACTTGCCAACAGTCATACAGCAAAAATGCAAGGCAGTACATTCCTCATCACAGACAACCTTTAAGGAAAGGCTGGATGATTTCTTGAATCCCAGAAATCATTCAATGCTACACCATCTTATATGCCTTAGAAATTAAAGTGCCTACTAAGATGGATGACTTGACATTACAATGATTAAATCCCCTTAGAGAGAGTCCAATGAATTCAGACACATCTTGGTATAGTGTGCATTTAAACTGAACTAGGAATTCAGAAACCTGATTTCTAACATGGTTCTGCCCTCTCTACAAGTCAAACACAATAGTCAAATCTCTATTCCAAATAAAAACTCTTCAAAAGTAAAAGAAAAATTGAGTCACAGGAATTGAGAAGACATATTGTATATTATCAGAAATAGTTATACTAAATATATTCTACTAAATGAAAACTCTGAGACCAATGGAAAGAACAGGAATCCTAGACTCAAGTCCTACATTGCGACTGACCATATAGGCAAACTTTCTTTCTTCCATAACAGGGATACTATTTGCATACTTTGTAGGATTTTGTGGCAAGTACTTTTATATTGAAAACCACTAGAGAAATGGAGCTAAAATTGCTATTGATTTACAAGGCAAGGAGCTTTAGAAGCATAAACCCATTGTCTATCAAAAAAATGGACGTGTTCTTAGAAGCACTGACAAAGCAACTAAATAACACACCAAACTTGAAGTAGACTTGTAGAGCTTTAAAGCTAGGAAGAACCAAAGAATATAAACTCTGAGAACTAGAATGGACCTTAGAACATGGGTTTGGCTCAGAGACTTTAGAATAGACTTATCATACCTAGAAGGGACCTCAGAACATGGAATGTCAGAAAAGAAGTGATCCTAGGGTTCCCTTCTTTTTACAGATGAGAAAACTGAGGCCAAGAAGGTAAACTGGCTTGCAGAACGATACACAGGGAGCTAGCAACAGATCCAGAATCCCTTCCTGCTTGATACACTGTCTAGTTGTCACCACTGCTTCCTCTTTACTACTCTACAGACGAGTTCCTCAAGCAGTTCCAACTCTTAAAATGGAATTTCCACATACGTAGCACTTTATCAATGAAGCCATGAGAAAAGTACAGGCACCTCTATCCCCCCCAAGTCCCAGCTGAACATCTAAACGATCACACACCTGGGCAATCTTAGATACCAAAAGCGCCACTGGATGAAACCTCTTTAAGAAGAGAGAGCTTTGTTGTTACTGTACCAAAGACTACCACAGAGGTTTGGGGTCTGAAGAAATTGGGAGCTTTTATTACGTGTAGGAGAAAAAAAAATTAGTTCCACCTGAAAGTCTAACTCCATCAAATTATCAAGACCTTTGATAGCTATTAGAGAACCATTTTTCAAGTTTTCGTGGAAGAAAAGGAAAAAAGAAAATGACATGATTATATAAAAGCAAATAATAATATCTAGTTAGGATAGGGCTAAACCTGTGATTTCACTAAAACAAAAGAACTTGTAGGGGAAGAGAGTCTCTCTACTCCGTAACTTAAGAGAGCTACCTAAAATACTTGCCCAGGGTCAACACAGTCAATGTGTTAGACGCTGAATTTGAACCCAGGTCTAGTGCTTACTACTCATTCATGGCACTATCCTCTCCACAGGAGAGACTACCGAATCGTAAATGTACTGATGCGTCACTGTGACATAGTGCCCAAGGTCCTGGGATGAGACACCCCTTCACATACAATCAAGCATTATAAGTGAAACTGTTTCACGCTATGGCTCTCTTGATTAGGGCAAAGATTAAATCCTCTTAGATGGGGTCCAATTTAGACACAGGTCGGTGTAGAGTGCATCCAAACTGAACTAGGAGTTTCTGGGTCTCTCTGCTGCTTTTTCTTTTCTTCCCTCTTTTGTGTCTACTCTTCATAATGTCTAACTTTGGGGATAAGCACAGACAGTCTTCCCCTACCCTCAACCTTTTTAATTTGGCCAAATGTTATCACTTGCTTGCATTTTCCTCTGCTGTGTTGCACATGGGTTCTTTCAATGGCAGGGCCTGTCTTTTGCCTTTCTTTATATTTCCAGTCCTTAACACAAAAGTTAGCCAACAGTAGGTGCTTAATAAATGCTTATGGCTAAGTGACATATAATTTTATAACATTATTCATTAAACTTTTTTAAACTTAAGTAACTGAAATTAACTTCTCTTAGCCTTAGTTCTTTCATATTAAAAGGGAATAATAAAACATATACTACTAACCTTACAGGAGTGTTGTAAGGAAAACATTTTGCAAAACTTAAGGCACTAGAGAAATAGGGGCAATTATAATTATTAGTATCATTTATTGAATAACTTCTGTGAAGCTATATACAGATTCAGTTGCAACTGGTGAGGTTTCACTTTTGTCTTAAGCAAATTGTTTTTAGATAACAAGACAATCACATTTTCCCATATCTTTTCACAAAAACAAAACAAGAAAATGCTTCAAAAAGCTATCACTGGTACTCTTTCATCAGATTTCCCCATCTACTTCCACAAAGGAATTGTTTGTTCTGAAATAATTACAACCCAAAGAAGTATACCTGGTTTGAACAGACAGAAAGCTTCATATTTAGGCAATTAAATCCAAGCCCAAAATGCCAATTTCTGTCACAATTAGCCCATGCTAAGCTATGTATTTGATGTCGTTTTGGTGTGTAGATGATACATATTTTCATAATTTGCCTAACTGAAATTCGAAAATCACACAGACCATGGAACACCATGAAGAAAAGGTACTTTTTTATTTGTTATTTTTCCCAATACACCATGTTTCTACATTGCTTATATACAAGAAACACTGTTAGTTTCTATATAAAGATTTCCATAAAATTTTTATAGTTTCTATAAATGCTTAAAGATGGTTGGTTTCATTATAACCTCTGTTTCAGTGCCAGTGGAAAGAAAAATTACCTGCAAGTCAAAGTGGAAATCTACATAAGCAACAGCAGAAGAATAGAGACCAATTCCTTTGTAAAGGACTGTAAGACACAAGAAATGTTTCATCCAACTAGAGACTAACTCATTGTAAATGGAGCTTCAAACATACTCAATTCCCATCTTTGCTCTCAGAACAAACAAGCTGTAAAAAGTACAACTGTGTAGGACAAAATTATTAATTACTGATGTTTCAGTATAGGATGTAATAGAATTATAACTAATATCTGTTAAAATGTTATGTGTAAATGCCTATTATACTTGACACACATGACAAGGCTATTTATAGAAACCATCCCCCAGATGGGTTACTAGTATATCTTTGTTCCAAACAACTATGTGCCAAGCACCATAATTACTAGAGACTAAGTTTAAAAAGAAATAATAAACCTGAAATCTGTATACTATCCTACCACCAAAGATGGGGTTTTGATGAATGTGGCCTGGCCAATTTGCTAACATGTAATTTTAAGCATCCTATCTCTCTTAATTCAATTAGTATTCATTAAAGCAACACTAATCATGAGTAAAGTTTTACTAATTATTTTTGTAATTATGAATGAATGCAGTAAACATAATACAGTTATTATGGATCCTATCAATTAACTGCAAGTCAATTTTCAATAGGAAAGACAACTTGATTGTGTAGGACCTTTTTTAAATTCATTAGCATATTGACATTTTCTTAGCTTATTAAGAAAGAGGACTTATATAAGATTGTTGTGTATTTTATACTTTATTAAGGCAAAATTGCTACAGGGCAGGCTCTCTTTTGAATTACATTATCAATAACTATCATATAAGGTTAGAAATCTGTTGAAAATCCAAAAACACAAAATAATTGTAAGTTCCAATATATGTAATAAATAGTTTTAATCCTTAAAACCCATGTTAGCCTATTTCATGTTACCCTTGATCACTACGGAAACTTTTCAGTCCAAACACTCTTGTGTTTCAATATTTTATGTTCTTAGGATAGCTATTAAGGTTCACATCATAGCAATCTAGGACCTAAGGTCCTTTTAGGCTCTAACACTCTGTGTTCTAGTATACCTTTCAGTTCTAAGAGGCAGTCTTCTAAAGTTCTAAAGCTTTAGTTAAGTCTAACAGTTTATGTTAAAGATCTCTTAAAGTTCTCACATTCTGTTCAATTCAACAAGCATTATCAAATACCAAGTACGTGCAGAGTACCATGCTAGGTACTGGGGATACGAAAATGAAAAGAAAAACTGTTAGTCCTCAAGAGGCTTACTGTTCTATGATCTAACAATCTATACTAAAGTCTTTCCAAACCTAACATTCTGTCCTGTGCAAAGAGGGAAAAAAGCCTGAAATCTTCATGATGCTCTACTTATTTCAACAATAACAACAATAACATAAAGAGCACTGGTCTCAGAGTCAGGAGATATGAGTTTAAATATCAGGTTCCGATATTTTTTTTTCTGTTTAGCTGCAGGCGCCTGACCTCACCTCTCTTAAGTCTCAGTTTCCTCATCTGTTAAATGGAGAAAATAATACTAACCACTACCTACCTCCCAGAGTTGTGGTGAGGAAAGTGCTTTATACTTCTGAAAGAACTATAGAAGTGTGAGTTATTGTTATTATGGTTCAACATTCCATGTTCTAAGGCTCCTGCAAACACTAACATTTTATAACTATGTGATCATTATTTGTTCAATTCAATTGAATTATCTGGGATATTAAATGATTAAATTTCAAGGGGATAGGTTTTTTTGTTTTGGAAAATGTCTTTTGCAAACCAGGATTCTATCCTTGTCATTTCGTCTTTTAAATCAGTTATATAGTAAACAAAAACAAACAGATAAAGACAAACTCTGAAAAGACCTCACTTTTACTCTAACACACACAAAAAAAATGTACACATAAACAAGCTGTGTGTGTCATAAAGAAATTACTGAAGCTTTAACAACAATCCCAAAGATAGGATTCCATACAAAATACTGAGTTACAGTGATTTAATGGTTTTTAAAGCACAGATGTCACTATGGTCTGAGGGTGTCACAGACAACTTGTAGGGGGGAGGGAGGGAGCAATTGTGGAGGGGGAATCAAGACACTGAGAATTTACTTTGTCAGTAATTACAATCAAGATTCCTAAAATGTGGCTTCAGCTCCTCATTACTTCCTCACTATCAAGACCCTTATTTACATTTCAGATTACATTTTTTATGAAACAGGAAGATCTATCATAGCTGAGAAGGCTGAAATAATGAGGGAGAAATATTTTAATAGAACGTGTTGGGTCTGCATTACTTCCGTGTCAGAAAGAAAGGTTTCTTCTATACTGATGGGTCATTTATTCTTCCTCTAAACGAGAGACACAAAGATAAAACTGATGAACTTTTCCCGCCCGTTTTGTCTTTAACAGACAATTAAGACAGAGAAGATCAAAATGGATTATCATACCACGCAGACAACTGGTCCAACAGTAATACATCTCCAGGACCACAGATTTGTAACTCTCTTTTATCCCTCCTCTTTCTTCTTGCCTCTTTTCCCACTCTAAAGGCAATGCTAGCTTTGCGGCTCAAGGGGAGCCAAAAGGCTGGTCATCATTATTCAGTCACAGATGTCAATCTAACCTCCTTTTTTCTTGGTTTCTAAAGCAGTAGGCCACAATAATTTGTGACAGATTCTTTTACTGTAAGGTACAAAGAACACACGGAATAAAACATCTAGCAGCAGCAAGCTTCTCTGATCAGATGTGCTGGTACATGGGAAATATACTGTATGTAAAAACAAGCCCTGAGAGTTTAGACGAATGAAGGGGAAACAGGAGGGGAATTTTTTTTTGTAGCAATAAGTGCTTACTTTGTGTTGATTTAGCTCAACTATTCCTTATGGATTTGATCATAAATGTTTGAATACAAGAAACACTGTATGTTGAGAATGTGAGCACTATATGTAAATAGAAACATATCTTGGAATTGTGTTATTATAATAGTTCACAAAGGGAGAAAGATTTGTCTCTGAAGCATCTCTGATAAAGAGAAAACAAATTAAATTTACTTGGTCAGGGAACCTTTGATTGGTTGCATGGCACAGTGAATAAATCATGAGACAGAAAGCCTTGACTTTATTCCAGGTTCTGCCACTTTACATGGGATGTGACCATGGGCAACTCCCTGCCTTTCTCTTAGCCTCAATTTCTTTATTTGTAAAATCACATGATATTATAACGATATTTAAAGTTTCTTCCTACTCTAGCACTCTACATCCAAGCAGCAATTCCTATGCTAAAATTCTACATTCTAAGATCATTTCCAAGGCTAAAATTCAGTATTCTAACATTCTATGTTTACAGGTACCTTTTAGCATTAACACATTAAATTCTAAAGACCACTCTAGCTCTGAATTGCTATAGCTCTTAGAACCAAATAAAAATAGGTACCTAAGAAGTATAAATTTCCTATTAAATTTCAGCATGTTTACCCATTTGCCAGTAGATATAACTCACCCCACAAAAAAAGAAGAAATATCTGTGAACTCAGAAGCTTCCTTTCTAAAACCAAGGCAACCTTTCTTTAATGTTATCATAAGTTACAAGTGCCTACATCAATGGGAAAGGTATGCTCCCTAAGTAATTTTCTAAATTCTAACCTAGTAATGACTTTTAAAAATGAATTTTAAAAAAAAACACCTTCCAAATAATTCAAGCTTATATCCTCCAACAGGTGTTTCCTAAAATGCTTCCAATTATATTCAAGACTTAAGGGCTATGACTATAGGAATAAGTTGGATCCAACAAGCATATGCTATTGAGAAGAAGTACAGTGTGATGGAAAAGACACTGGACTGGGAATCAGAAGATATGGACTCTAAATGTGATTAAAAAACATGAACTGGGTAACCCTGGGTAAATCATTTTCCTTCTGATGTTCAGATTGCTCCTCTCTGAAATGGGGGTACTAATACTATTACCTCAGAGGGTTGTCATATACTTCAAAGCACTATATAAATATTGTCTATTCTGAGTATTAGTATCTAAGGCAAAAAAAAAAAGGCTAGTTACCTTAGATAATTCAAAAGGACAAGTGAAGAGCCATTGTGCTATACTCAATGTCTATACCAAGATTTGCGTTGAGGATGTTCAAAGATGTTCCAAATATAAAACACATTTTTTTAACAGAACTTTAAGGCAAAAATGTTATAATCTGACATGATAGAAGGTCAAAAGAAATTATTCCAGGTTCAGATGCAGTGTTTAGAGTTTTCTCCCTACTACAATTTTCATCATTACTTGGACTACTGGATAACAGAAAGTTTAACTTATACACACACACACACGCACACAATAAACAATACTCTGATAACTAAAGGTTCACATGCAACTCTTAAATAGTTTTAAAGTTTTTGTACTGTTTTGATAGCGTTCAAAGAAAAAAATTATTGAGATATTCTCATAAAAATCTAGTAAAATCTTATGGCCTAGAAGGAGCTTAAAACTGTTAAACTGCTCTCTCTCTCTCTCTCTCTCTCTCTCTCTCTCTCTCTCTCTCTCTCTCTCTCTCTCTGTGTGTGTGTGTGTGTGTCTCTCTCTGTATGTATGTATGTATGCATCTACGCATACACACTTGTGTGTCTGTAGGTGTAGACCCTAACAGCTGATACAGTATTTTCCTTATAACATCTCTGGGAGAAAGGGAGTGCAAATACTACAAGCCTGATTTTATAGATAAGAAAACTGAGACCCAGAGAGGTCAAGTGATTTGCCAAAGGTCACACAGCTAGTAAATGGTAGAGCAAGGACTCAAATCCAACTCTTCTTAAATTCAATGCACTTTCCACAGCACAGTACTGCATCTGAACTACAACAAAAAAGGGATCTGGTTTGGGAGCATTTGGGAGATTGGAGGAGGTAAGGAGGACTGGGAACAGAAATGTTTTAATTCTGCTGAATTGTGGACAAACTAGACTGACAGTTGGTTGTTTGTTTGTTTGTTTGATTTCCCTCAAGATTCTTATATAAATATACTCCATCTAATATTAGTGACTGGCTACTTAAAAAAAAAAGTCAGGTGAATCATTACAAAGAACTGATCATTTCAAAAGAATGTTCCATAAAGAGTACAGATGGGTGACCAGTAAACAATCTTGTGGTGAGATCTTGGATTGGTACAACAGGGTTTTGTCTTACTGTATTAATCTTATAACAAAATGATGCTAGTCACAGTACTGTTGTCAGTACAATAAAACCCCATTTTAAAGAATTACCTAATACCAATGATTTAGCTATAATATTGGTCAAATTATGACTTCTGCATGTAGGTATGTGTGTGTGTATATATATATATATGTATACCACATGTGTGCATGTGTATATCAGATGTACATACAGATATCAATAAAAATAATCCTATCATACATGAGATTATTTCCCAACATCGATGTTCAACTATATTTAGGATTCAACTGTATTTGCTATTCTAACTCATTTTACCAATATTAATTTCCCAATGTTTTTCCCTATTGGTTATACATTTATAAACTTTTTTCATTTCTGTATCCCCAGCTCCAAGTAATTGGCTTATAGATCATAGAGCTTTAAAAATATTTGTTGAATTCAACAGAAATACCTCAGAAACGTGTTGTATAACATATCATATTCAGTATTGAATCATATTTAGTATTGAACCACAAATGTTAGCATTAGGAGGGACCTAAGAACAGATTATTAGTCCATAATACAACTAGAAAGGTCATTAGAACATAGAATGTTAGAACATAAACAAGTAGAGATAAAAGGTCTAGATCAGAGGTGTCAAACATATGGCCCACAACACTCCCAAGTGTAGCCTAAACCAGATAAAATGTAACTGGGAAATATTTAACAAAATAAATAAAAATACAGTAAAATAGAGATAATATTACATTTTAAAACCAAGTCACTATGCAACCCAAGGGATCCACAGTTTAGTGGCACCAGTTTCTACTTGAGTCTGACACCATTGGTCTATATCACCTAGTCTAACTCCTTCACTTAACAGATGAGAAAAATGGGTTTTAGAAAAGTAAAATTATTTGTATAAAGACACAAAACAAATTAGGGGCAGAGCTAGAACTAGAAATGCACAGGGTTTTATGAAGCAATAGGGAAAGAGAAAAGATTTTTGAAGTTGTTTCATTAATGAAATTAAAGATGATTTTCTAAATAGATTTGAGCAATGGTGTCATAAAATTAAAATTAAAAGCATAAACAGAAAAAAGCAACCCATCTCTAGTGACTTCCTTGCTTCTTTTTTACATCAAAGTAAAAAAGGCTGCAGTTGTGTCCACAAATTCATAGCCTGGTCACATTTTAAAGCACCATGGATGTGTTTAAAAACAATGAAAATTCAGCATTAGCTGAATTCATCTCATCAGTGAAAGTGACTTTTCTAATTCTACTAAAAGAATCCACCTGACACCTTTAGATTTCATCAGCACCTCAGCTAAAACTTTCCTCAACACAAAACCTTCTAAAAGACTTTTCCTTCCCATATCTGTATTCCCATTTCAATTCTACTGCTGCTTACTGGTTTTTCATAATATATTTCAAATTTTAGGAAATGTTACAAGGCAATTTTTAAGATGTCCACAGAGTTTAAAACTTTAACAAACAACCCAACGAGAATTTCATAATATAAATAGCAAATCACAGCATACTTCAAAGTCGAATGTCATTAAATGTTTTACCTTTCTCTGTGCCTAAAGAAAATATTAATAATAACCTCCATTTCTAAAAGTCTGAAAAAAACATTTTCTTCATTCCTATGTTACAAAATAAGGAATGTACCCTATTTTAATGAGATAACATTTGCAAAGCACTTAGCATGGTGCATGGCACATAGTAGGCACTTTATAAAAGATTATTCCCTTCCTCCCTCACTCCCCTTTTACAGTTGAAGCCTTGGCAAGGTAAGCTGACCTGCCAAGAGTAACACAGCTAATAAGTACTAGAAAGTGCATTCAAAATTAGATACCTTAACTTTATGTCCAGTAACATATCCACTATATTACACATCCAACATTCATCCCCCAAATGTAGTACCAACATTTCCTGGTACCAATTCATTTTTGGCTTCTTCATTGTTAGTTTCTAATCATTGCCTCTTTCCTTCTAAAAATCCACTTACCACTTTTGGTTTTTAAAAAATGGTAATAATGTGTTGAACAACCCTGAAATAAATTTTGTCATGTAAAAAAATTAATTACGCATTCCAAACCTGGTCACTGTAGTCCTCTGGGAATTGCCTCTGCACCTCAGGACCTGTAAATAATTGACAGATAATATTAATTGGCTTTGGATTAGTGAGCAGGCAGAGAATCACACATTAATATTTGATCAGAAGATGATAGCAACCCTGGCAGGGGATCCAAGGAGGGCAGATGAGGCTGCTATGTTGATAAGCACAAGGAAGGGTTCTTCAAGGAACTCCCTTTTACCCTCCTCCAGAAACACAAAAACAAAAAAGAAATTTTTAAAAAAGACCTGACATTACTTTTAACTTTGGGCTTTTACCTAATGCAAAAATTTCATCAGCTACAAAAGCTGTATGTATGTGTATAATTCTATTTCTTTCTCCTCTCTCTCTCTCTCTCTCTCTCTCTCTCTCTCTCTCTCTCTCTCTCTCTCTCTCTCTCTCTCACACACACACACACACACACACACACACACACACACACACACACACAGAGGTTTCCAAACCTGTTATGACTTTTCAACTTTAATCAGAAGCCTCCTTTACCCAACCATAGATGTGGGCTGGAAAAAACCTCCTTTCACTGGGGGCCTGGGGGGGAGGAATGGCACAAAGGGCTGAACCCTTTTCAAAGCTAATTCAAATAGATGGGATAAAGCTCCACTATTATAATGAATACTCTCCCAAATATCTAGAAAACAATTCTGAAGATGCTACTGAATATAGTCTAAGTCTACTCTGCCCTTTACCAAATGTTTTAGAATAGAATATGATGAGGAAAGCCCCTGTTAGTTTGATTTTTCAGTATAAATAATATGGTAGCAAAATATAAGAAGAAATCATGTTCTACCTGATACAGTTAGCCTTACTCAAAAAGCCTAGAGGAAAATAGTATCCATAATACTCTATTTCAAATAAAATTATAAAAATTAATTGATTTACAAAATTATATTTCCAAGGTCAACCAATTTCCAGTTGATAAGTCAACAGATAAATGAGCTACTAACAATAAATTAGAGCCCCCATTTACGTAATACTTTACATTTATGAAATACTTTCCTCCCAATAGCCCAATAAGGCAGTTTAATTGCACAGTGGGTAGAGTACTGGACCAAGAGTCAGGATGTCCTGAATTCAAATACAGCCTCAGACACTTGGCATCTGGGTAATCCAGGCAAATCACTTAACCTCTGTTTGCCTCAATTTCCTCAAGTGTAAATGGTAATAGCATCTACTTCTCGGGGTTATAAGAGATAATACTTATAAAATATTTGGCACAGTGACTGTAATATAGAAGGTGCTTAATAAAAACTTGTTTCTTCCCCAATTGATAAATGATCAAAGGACATGAATAGGAAGTTTTCAGAGGAAAAAATCTAAGCTATCAAGAGTCATGAAAAAATGCTCTAACTCACTAATAATTAGAAAAATGCAAATTAAAATAACTCTGAGGTACCAGCTCATATACATTGGATTGGCTACGTTGACAAAAAAAGAAAATGACAAATGCTGGAGGCGCTTGATTTGCCAACAATCACAACTAGGAAGTTAGAGCTGATATTCAAATGCAGGTCTTCTGACTAAATCCAGTCTTTTTTCCATTACACCACTGCTTTCTAATTAGGAGCTATTAGGATACCATTTGCTATTGATTAGTGAAACAGCCAACTTTTCAAAAATAAGAAGGATGTGGTTTATTTTCAGAGGGACATTAAGATCATCAGTATAGCTTGTTTTTGCAAAATATACAACAGGGATATGGTAAATTTGAACTAGTTGTTCTTTCTACTGATAAGTTTGCTAAGTTGAATGCATTTTTACCAGATGCTAGTCTCCCTCCAATTCATATTTACGCAAATTCTGATCATTTTTTATGGTTAAGGTTTGCTTAAAAAAAAAAGAACCAAAAAAATCTTATATGGGTCAAAAAGATCCAAGATTTCATCATTATAAGTGCTCAATCTACCAACAGAGGAATGGCAATCCCTCCACACTTTAGCAGTCACTTAGCACAATTTGCTTTGACCAAAAGAATTCATCAATCTTACAATGATGACTCTCTCCCAATTTAGCTAGGCGAGTCTCCAGATGTCAGACATTAAATTCATCACCAAGCTTTTACTAGAGACTTTACAGTTTAGTATGATCTACCTAGAATTTACCTATCTCTGGCATGGCTTTAGAGAACCCAAAGTAATCACCACACTGTTGTAAGGCATGGGAAAAGGACATTAGTAAAAGGAAGAATTTTTGCTCTTCAATTAAACCGACTGCATTAGGACCAAGGTTTGTGGGAAAAGCACAGAACTCAGGAGCCAACTACTTTTCAAAACTGGTTGGGATATCAGTACCAACTCAGAACAACAACCTTTTGCAACTCGGGAATAGCAATCTTCCAGGACTGGAACCAGTTTACAGCATCTGACCTCTACAGACAACAGCCTACAGGCCAGTAAAAATGGCCTATTGAATGGAAAGGCCCTACAGAAGTAGGGATTAACAGGCAAAGGAGCTTCTTGTCATCCATTAAAGCTCTGCTATGTATTGACAAGCAATGTGGTACAGTAAAAGGAGCACCAGGCTTGTAATCAGAAGACCTGCTTCCAGAACTCACTCTGTGAAGCAATCACAGGCAAGTCCTTTCCCTTCATCAGGCCTGTTTCTGCATCAATCAGCAGGAATTACAGTACTTGTACTACCTATTACATAAATCTTAAAGCATAATGTAAATGTAAGCTTATATTATTACTGCTACGAGAAAGAATAAAAATAATTCCTAATTGCTATAATTTCTAAAACATATATGACTAACAATTTGAATTCAAAACAAACTGATGCCCCAAAAGAAAAAAATCTCCATAGAGCAGGAGTTCTTAACCTTGGGTCTGTGAACTTCTTTAAAAAATATATATATTTTTATAACTGTATTTCAACGAGTTTTTTTCCTGATGCTATATATTTTAGGCATTTTAAAAGATTATTCTGAGAAGGGGGTCTATAAACTTCAGCAGACTGCCAAAGAGATTCCTAACACAAAATAGATTAAGAACCCTTAAAATAATCTAGCATATCTAGCTCCTAGTTTTCTTCTTTTTCCTCAAAATCATTCTCTGTTCCTACAAAACTCTGTGTCTCTTATCAGCCCTTTGATAACAAATATCAGCAGCCATTTTCCATTCAAATATGTAATATGCTATTAGTTTTTTCAAAAAATACTTTGATTCTTCTAGATGGTGGTAAAAAGTTAGCTAAATATGTACCTTGCAATCATGGCTTTAACCAACCAGAACACTAAGGAACTAGCAATTTTTAAACTAACATATTAATACTTACTATAGAAGATTTCCTGCTCTAATATTGTCTGCTCTAGATCCTACCATCTCTTTCAGCTCTAACATTCTAATTCTAACTTCTAATATTCTGTTTTTTAAAATTTACTAAATGCCTACTATGTGCAGGGCACTGTGTTTGATTTCATAAAAATAAAGAGGAAAAACAAAACAGTACCTATCTTCATGAGACGGATTTTAATGGGGATACTGTTGTGGGGCAAGAGATTGGAGGGAGACTGATAGGCAAATAAGCACAGTTTCTTTCAGCTTTAACCTTCCATGTTCTAGGGTCTGTTTATAAACCAGAAAATTCTATAATTTAAAAAGAAAACACATATCCTAAACAAACAGAGGGCAGCTACAGGGCACAGTGGATAGAGCTCTGGGCCTAGAATCAGGAAGACATCTTCCTGAGTTCAAATTTGTCCTCAGACACTTACTCGTTGCATGACCCTGGACAAGGCACTTAACCCTGTTTGCCTAGGTTTCCTCATCTGTAAAATGAGCTAGAGAAGAAAATGACAAACCAGTCTACCATCTTTGCCAAGAAAACCCCAAATAAGGTAGAGAAGAGTCAGGCACAACTGAAACAATTGAACAACAAACAATAACAAAATGAGTAGAAAAGTGATCATGTTGATGGAAGCATTAAATTACATTAAAATACTAATATAATAGTCAATGGAGACTGAACTCCAGAATGTATAAACTGGTAGGACTGATTATAAGAACCAGATTCCCTATGAAATCTTGCTTTATTTCGGCATAACAACACAATCTACTAAATCAATCTACTTACCTTTCCTGAGGCTACTCTACTAGAGATTCAATATTTCTTAGAGACAAAAGTTTCCAAGTAATAAATAATTTATCATGTGCTACAATCAGTCTACAAGCTTTTGCAGCTCTGATTTTCCCAATCACTTAATAAATATTATTTATGACAGCAGAGAAATGTTCATACTCCCTAAAATACAACCTACAAGTCATTTTTTTTTAAAGTCCGCCTAATAGTGCTTTGGCACATATTAAATTAGGTCAATTTAAATGAACAAAGCTTCTTCCTTTTAACCACAAATATCCAATATGGCAATCAATCAATACTTCACACTTCAATATTTCTAGAATCCAGGATTTCATTAGTGTCAGCATGCCATGCCATACCCTTACCAATGCAGACTGCAAGACCGCTATGCTATTATTGTAAACTATTCTTATAAAAGTTACTATGGTCAAAAAAATTCAACAGGTCTTGATGAACATTCTAGTAATGAGCCTCTCTGTATTTAGCTACACTGGTTCTTTGACAAGAGACCCACAGCCCATCAATTGAGTCTAGGCTATAATCAACCTTCTGAACCTGAAAGAACATCTAAAAGTTTTACTCTATTAGCAAGCTTTGAGAACCTCTGGGCCCCTTGACTCCATAAGGAAGCAACAGAAGAGAACTTAGTGGCAGCTGGCAATCAAGAGTATTATGCAATAGTTTTTACAAAATTAACACCAAAAAGGAAAACAAGCTGCACTGGTGTTTTCACAAAATGCCTATTTTGCGTGGCTTCTTCAATTTGTGCTGATCCATAATTTTCACCTAAAGATCTACAGAAGACTCTTAAGCTAAAAAGGTCCAAATGCAATCTGCTTTTCCCCAAGCAACACAACATACTCTGTACTAACAGCACCGACATGGCACATGTACAAAACCCGGCACCCTGCAGTTAGGCAAACCGCCTTTATATTTTCTGTCTGGCAGCAATCCACTTGCGTGTCTGTATGTTTTTACAAGTACTCTATGTATTTCATTGCGTCAGCTGCATTTCTTTGAGTTTTAAATGGTCTGGGACCATTTTATGAAATGTTCTATATCTTTATGTGGAAAATAACATACACTGGAAAACTGTGCATCAGTCTAATATTTATATCTCTAGTTCTTAAACCATCATCCACTATTACAATTGCTAATTTCCAAAATGCTGCCTCACATTTATACTCCCCAATCGAAAATGCATGGTCATGAGCAGTGAACTTTCACTACAAAGATCTACTAGCAAGGAATTGGGGCAAGGAAAAGTTTATTCTCAATGATAAAAAATTAACATCAATAAATGCATAACAAATCTACATGTCCTGGATTTTCTAGGATGGTTCGGATTTGCAGAAAAGAAAATATATTTTTAACAAGACTTTGCAAATGTAACATTCTTTGTCAGAACACATGTCCTGGTTTCTGGTTTGGAAAATAAATTAAGACACATATATACAGAAATTCTTTCTCACTAGAAAAGATGAGGTCTGAAAAAAGATACCAACATTAAGCATGACTAAGACAATTAGAAAATTAAAATTACTATTGTAAATGTATTCATCACATGCTCAGGCTGAAAAAACTTGGCTACCTCAATTTGTATCAATAAAGGGCATAATCATATCAATGAAAGCACTGATCCTTTAAATATTAACATAATAAAATTTGTATTAGACACGATATGATTATATTTCCCCACCTTATTTTCCCCCTACTCTTGTCACTATCTGCAACTTATTTCTTATTTAAATGATAAATACTTGCAGACTTGAAAATCAATACCAGGATCTCTCAAGAAAATACTTTTCAACTGAAAGTTTGATAGTTGCAACTTCTTGCCAACAAGCCCAGGAGAATCTATAAACCACTTAACCTTTAGTAGCCCTAGATTCTTGAATGGGCAGTTTTCATCTCTTATAGATGCAACAGACTACCTCCAGGGTAACAGAGTCACCCAAAGAAAAGACAACTCCTCTCCCCAAGCACTTTGCTAGTACAAAGAACAATGGATTTCCTCAAATTTAATGTGGGCATTTTCACAAGACATGATTGTATACCCCAACTTGACCTAAGAAAAGAAAGAATATTACTGATCTTAAAAAGATTAGGTTTTCCAGAGCCCAAAAATTGAGGAAAAATTCAGAATTGTTTTTGGATAAGGGGTAAGTTTTTATTTTTTCATGTTATTCCAAATTTGCTACTCTTCTAACATGTACTTTTAGACCTGTAGGATATACCAGAATTTGCCAGAGGATGTTTAATTAGTAGAAAAATAATTTGGGCCAGATATGCTGGGGAGGTGCTATAAATTATTTTACACAAACTCCAAAAACCCCAAGTTTTGCCTTAGGCTTAAAGTTCCTGGAAAACATGGCAGACACTGTTCCCTTGCACCAGAAATGCAATGTAAGGCTTCAGCAGATACTTATGAGGTCTAGTTTGCCGCTCAGTAGCTACATTATCTACACATCGCTTCAAGTTCAAGTTTTTGCTCAGGACACATGCAACTATATCTAAGCAAAGTAGTTTATTTTAAATAAGAAGAAATGCAAAGTTTCAAAATGTTTTTTTTTCCTTCGTTTGGATTCCACATAAGTATGAGACTTAATTTCGTGTATGTGTCGTCCATCTATTTCATTTTGTATACACTATAAGAACTGAACTTCAACTGACTGTTCAGGTAACATAGATGGCTTTTGAGTTCCCTTCCAACTTGCACATCCTACAATTCTAAAAGCACACCAAATCGTATACATGGTAACTTTAAAATTGAAACATTGCAAATGTGACTAATTAAGAGGCTTACCTAAGCTTAAAAAAAATTCCAAGTATCAATTCAGAGACGATCACATTTAACACTATCTTTGGGTTACCAAAATGATGTCTCAGTCATTAAGACAAAATTTAATATGTTTAAGGCTATCATAGAAAACCTACCCTAACTGCCCCTTTCAAAGGGCAAAACAAAAAAGGATTTTGGAATTAGCTGCAAACTATAATCTCATTGTTCAATTTCATGGTATTTAAGATACTATCTTTTCTTCCCCACAAACTAAATACTAATCCACACTGTAGCTTGATTTAATTTTCCAGATGAGAGGATGAGAATATACTGCAAAAGGGTTATAAATCTGTTATATTACTTTTTGAATCATCAAGGTAATATCCAATTTTATGAACACAAAATACATACACACAAAGTGTACACCGACATTAGCTGTGTATTTCAGAGGCAAGTTAAAATCTCTTTCATAACCTTTAAGTCTCTAAAGTCTAATATGTAAGACAAACTTTAAAATATTTATTTAAAAGGAAAATGATAAAAGCTAATTTTTGGTAAGACAAAAGCAACCAAAAAAGAAGTTTTTTGATAACAAGACAAAAAATGGCAACAAACTGTAATTATGCTAATGAAAACCTTAAAAGAAACTGTTTCAGCTACAAAAATTCGTCTGTTTACTCTAAATTGTAAAATACCTAGATAATTAGTTCAGTCTTATTAAAGGATCACAACTCTTCTAGAGATGGATCCTTTTTATAACTTTAATTCTCCAAGTCTGGATTATTAAGGAGTTACATATTTCTTGAAGGGGCATATTTATATTACTTTAAAAGCAAAAACAAACAAACAAAAAACAAAAACCAAGAAGAACAAAAAACTCAGTATTTCTTTTTGTTGCCTTTGATAACCCAGCTATCGGATGAGAAGTAATAAGGCTTAGCCTTTCTTTTTAATCTAAGACACTGCATACCTGACAGGGTTATTATAACAAAATCCAAAATGCTACATATCTGAATGGGATCTATTATTGTCATTATTATTATTCTAAACAATTACCCCAGTCTCTAAATACAGATTCTCCCCTTCTCTAACCTCCCCCGACAAAACAAACAAATAAGAAGTCCATTCCCCTTAATTTGTCCCCTTAAAATAGGTAAATATTTCACAAGGTTTTGGGGGAAGTCAAAGTGTCACATAAATGAGTTATTACTATCATACCAAATAATTATTCCCAATTCAAAATTCAGACTGTTAATATGCTACTTATAAGAGAGTAAATTACAAAGCATTTAAATTTATATTCAGCAACTACAAAAGAACAGTTAAAAATTTTTTTAATATACACACCCCCCCAAAAAAAATTCTAGGCCTCAAAGCAATTTAAAAACACAAAGAATACAGCAGAAATAAAAATATTTGGATTATTACCAATCTGAAAAATCATGTTTTTTTCTACACGAGCTCTTCTTTTTATATTTCTTTCAACACTGACATTTCAGATATATTACTATCTACTATTCAATATTATAGTTAATCTAATATCTTAAGCATAGTTTACAAGCTTCCCAGGTTGTAAGTATACAATTATTGAATATAGTAACGCATAAAACCCACCTCAGCATGGTATAAGCAATAGCCCCATTCATGTAACAGATTACTCTTCAAAATAACATATTCTGCCTTTCAGACATATTCTGCCTCTATGTGACTATTTATGCATAAATAGCAGACACTGACCTATTGTTTTCCGTAGTTGGAGTTGTTATGAATGTAGTACAGTTACCAATTAAGTGAATCAACAAGTACTAAATACATCAGCTGTTGTACAAATAATGAGCCCGTTGACATTAGGCAATAAAATTCGGGGTGGGGGTGGGGGGGGTGTTCATCTTTGTTTCCTGGGCATGTTGATGGATTTTTGACCTGTGAATGCCAAAAAGATTACTGATAATTTAAAATATTTTCCATAACCTCTTTAGTCTTAAAATAGAATGGGCACCTAACAATTCTCCAATCTATATGCTGAAGAAGTCCTGACAAGTTATACTGAAAATGGAATGAGGAAGAAATTGAAAGAATTACAAAAACATAAAAAGGGTAAGGGCAGTAGGAGAGAAATAACCAAAAAAGCTGACCAGGGAATATGCTTATGTAGATGTCTTTGTATTGAAATATTTTCAATAAAAAGTTTAGGTTTGGATACCTATTCTTACAGTTTACATATTTAGAAGGAATGTGTTTCTTTAAAAACTAATAGAAACCTTGCTACTGATTCCTAAATTTTATCATATTTTCAGATAAATTGTACCTATGGTTTCTTTCAAGTACACAAACTTTTCTTGTTGGTAGAAATGTGTTATGATGTGTTCTGTACCTTAAATTTCAATTCACTTTCTAGTTGGGCTCTGTTTCTCCTACTCACTTGAGCCAATAATAATAATGTCACACCATTATACCTACTTGTAACATTATAAAACACAAAATACCTACGGCAAAGAGGGTCTTAAATCACAAAATACTACAATATGGAACATCAGAAGAGGACAGGACCTTGGAGATCTATTTAGTTCTAACCTGCTCATTTTATAATTACTATAGATAACAACTCAATTGACAGCTGTGTCCCTCATGTGTTATAAATATAAAATCACTACATACGGTTATTTTAAATAGATATAACATCTGTCATTTGCTTAAGGATAACAGTAAATTATTTGCACATATATACACACACTTGCATACTAGATAGTATATACTTTATGGAGTCTTGTTTCATATCATGAAACAAACTGCATTGAACCTTGAATGCAAGGGCCATTTCTAATCATTATAGCTATCTCAATGTCTTACATATAGTAGACATTCAATAAGTGTGTGTTTGGTGAATGAACAATCCGTGTTCATCCACATCACTGAAAAGACAACTCAAACAATAAAAATGCTTAAATTTTACAAAGTTTATGCTTTCACATAAGAACAACTCACATTTCTATAACACTTTGAGGTTCACAAAGTATTTTCCTTATATAACCCCATGAAATATGAAATACTTGCATATACATGTAAATGTATGTTATAAGGGATGGTTCTCTAGAAGGCAGTATAAGGAGGGATACTAGAAGAAATTTTGATTATGTAACACATAAATTTATATGGTATATGCCTATATATAACATATACATATTATTGTGTTAACAAATAATATGTCATATATACTATATATGTCTATTTGACAAAATAAATAGGTAGTGAAAGTGTTATAATGCCTGTACTACACATGGATGAACTGAGGTTGAGAGGTAAAATGATTTGCACCTGGTCACAAAACTCATAAGGCCACAATTGCAATTCAGGCCTCCTGAAATCAAATCCAGGGCTCTTTCACCTCACTAAAATTTTCTCATTTGATCCTACTGTCAAGTATAGTTATCTCCATTTGATAGGTGAGAAAACTGAGACCTAGAGAGATTAAATGACTTGGCCAATATCACATAATGAATCAATGGCATAACCAAAATCAAAAGCTCATTCCCAGTGCAATGATCTGCTACATTTTGCTGTTTCTTCAGAGCTACTCTTAAAAACAGCCCCCAACCTGGTGGTGTGGGGCAGCAAAAGAGCTATGGACTTCAGTAAGAAATCTGGGTTTGAATCATTGCTCTTCTGCTTAGACTATGTTACCTTAGAAAGTTGCTTTACCTGCTTGAACATCAATGTACTGATCTGTAAAGTGAGAAATAGGCAGAGATCCTAGGATAGAAGGTAGCATCCATCATCTTTCCAGGCGCCCTGGAAAGCAATTTCTGTATCAACCTAGCTTTTGCTCATTCCATACATACAATCATATGCCAGACCTTAAAGTGCCTTTCCTTGTAACACTCACAGAGGTTGCTTTCTCTCCATTCATGTAACTCTCATTGGACATTAGACCCTCATTGCCTCTCACATGGACTCTGGCAACAAAATTGGACAATACTACTAAAAATGAATTAAAATGTCAATACTAATACTAATCTCAAATCTCTCTCCCTAATCTCATTCATCCTCCAGAATATTGTCAAAATGACTTCCCAAAAGTACAGGTTGATATAGTCAACCCACCCCCCCTCAATAAAATCCAATGGCTCCCTATTACCCCTAGGATCAAACAGAAATTCCTTTGTTTGGCATTTAATGCTCTCTATTATCTGGCCCTTTCCTATCTTTCCAACCTTTTAATACATTGCTTTCCAAGAGGGACTCTCTTAATAGTCAAGCCATACTGAACAACCTGCTATTTATCACACATAACACTCCATCTTGCTTTTCCAAATTTTTACCTTAAACAAAGGCTCAAAGAAAAATACAACATGCCCATAAAAGATCAATTGGTGGGGGCTGGGTGGCTTAGTGAATAGAGCAACCGCCCTGGAGTCAGGAGGACCTGAGTTCAAATCCAGCCTCAGACAGTTAAGCCTAACTAGTTGTGTGACCTTGAGCAAGTCACTTAACCCCAACTGCCCTACTTCCCCCCCCCCAAAAAAAAAGCCAAAAAAGGTCAATTGGAATTCATCGAAGAAATGATGTAAGAGGCAAGAAATGAGTTTCAAGTAGTTCTTATATATGAAATGAGAGCACTAGAGGAAAGAACTTGAAAAGAAATGAGAGCTATGGAGAAGAGACCTTGAAAGAGAAATAATGTCTTGGCATTAAGAAGTACACAGTCTTACCCAAGTAATAGACTCACCAAAAATTAGAATGAAACAAACAAGTTAATGACTGAAAAGATAAAAAGAAATATTAAAGACATAATTAAAATATTTTAAAAATTAAAGAAAACATAAAGTATCTCATATCACATACAACTGACCTGGAAAACAGATCAAAGGGAGAAAATTTAAAAGTAGATAGATGACCTGAAAACCATGACCAAGAAAAAAGGGAAGGGGAGGGGAGGGGAGGGAAGAAGGATGTTATATCTCAAGAAATCATGAAAGAAAACTGCCCACTTCAGCCCTTTCCTCTCCTTGCCTCATTCCCACTCCCCCACCCCCACCCCACTCTAAACTCTATAATCAACATTATAAAAATGAAGTATTCTATAATATGTAAAGACTCTGATCAATTCTGATCAACTATGACTCCAGAGGGCTGATGATGTAGAATGCTAGCCACCTCCTGGGAGATGATGGACTAGATATACAAAGTGAGACATGCATTCTTAGACATGACCAGTGTGGAAATGTCTTTTGATTGACTAGGTGTAGTTATTCAAGTGGTTTTATTTTTTCTTTTTTTCCCCTACTGGGGAGAAGAGGGAGAGGGAAGGGAGAGAGAATAGATGCTTGTTAATTGAACAAAAAAAAATAATTAGAAAAATAGACTTCAGGGAAGCTAGGTCTCTCAGTAAATAGAATACTGACCCTGGAGTCGAGAGGACCTGGGTTCAAATCTAGCACTTACAAGCCGTGTGATCTTGAGCAAGTCACTTAACCTCAACTGCCCTTCTTTCCCCCCTCCAAAAAGAAAAAAAAAGAAAAATAGACTTCACAAAGGTACAGATCCAAGTAAAATGTTATAAAAGTAACTTCTCTTCAGATCTCTGTTTACTCATTTTTGAAATGAGAAGAGTTATATCAGATGACTTTCCAGGTCTCTCTCACATCAAAATTCTAAGATTCTATATCTGATTCATTTTGGAATCAAAGGTGCTAGATTCAAATTCTGACAGTGCCATTTATGCCTAAGTGAGCTTGGGAAAGTAACAACTTCTCTGGGCCTTAGTTTCCTCATCTATAAAATAAAGGGATTAGATTAGATGACCTCTGGGATCCTTTCCAGATCTAAATCTGATACCACAAGGCTATACTATTATGTCATTGTGTTTCTTAAATAGTAAATCAGCCATACTGGAGCAATAATCATACACTAAAGCACAGTGATATTCCCATCCCAGTACAGATCAAGTTGTGCCTTGATGAAACTGAAAAAAAGTGTAAAATTAATTTATAGAAATAAAATACAATTTCCCCCATGCCTTAAAATTATCTTAGAATGCCTTATCATCATTTGAAACATATCTTCTATAGGCAGTGGTTCCTGACATTTAAAGCTAAATTTTCCTGTCCTCAACAACTCTATTAATGATCTGTAAATACTCATACATAAGGGAATCTCAAGAATTAAAAAAAAAAACCTAAGAAATAAATTAATCCTTGTGTATTTTTTTTTTGTTGGCGTTTTAGAGAAGGGAAGGCAGGGCAATTGGGGTTAAGTGACTTGCCCAAGGTCACATAGCTAGTTTTGTGTTAAGTGTCTGAGACCGAATTTGAACTCAGATTCCAAGGCCAGTGCTCTATTCACTACGCCACCTAGCCACCCCTGAAGAAGTATTTTATAATATATACCTGCTGATTTATGTTTTCTAAAAAGTTTATAAGATAGGTGATCTGGCATACTGAATAGAAGGCAACATTAGAGTCAGGAAGACCTGATTCAAGACCTGCATTTGACACATACTTTTATCATGACACACCAATCACTTAAGGTCTCAGTGCTCTGTCAAACAACTCTCTAAAACCCTAAGAACCCCGTCCCTGAAATCAGAGCACTTGGGCTCAAATCATGCCTCTGATAATCTGTGTGACATTAAGAAAGTCACTTAACATTCTTAGACCCCAGCTTTCTTATTTATAAAATGAAGTGACTGGCCTAAATGGACTTAGAATCAAAGGACAAAGTGAAAATGGGAAGAATCCACTAGTCGCCTCCTGAAAGAAATGCTGGCAACACTCTTCCAGATCTAAATCAATGATCTTATAATGAGTTACTAATGTGCACCCATGGAGAGAGTTCCACACCAGGAGGTTCTTATGCTTCAATACACATAATAGTACTCCCTCAAGCACCCTAACTTTGCAAATACTCAAATTACTCATGTTACATGGCCTACTCCTCCACCTCTACCTCAGCTACACACAGAGATGGTCATACTCTTTTTCAAATTTAATTTAATTTTAGTTTAGTTTTCAACATTCACTCTTATAAGATTGAGTTCCAAATTTTTTCTTCCTCCCTCCTTCCCCTCCCCCATCCCCAAGATGGCAAGCAATCTGATATAGGCTATACATATATAATCATACTAAACATAGTTCCACATTAGTCATGTTGTGAATGAAGAACCAGAACAAAGGGAAAAACCAAGAGAAAGAAAAAACGAGAGAGAGAGAAAACAGAATGCTTCGATCTGCATTCAGACTTCATAGTTCTTTCTCTGAATATAGATAAGATTCTGATGGTCATACTCTTAACCTGGCCATCATGCCCAGTTGTGCTATTACATTCATGAATTCTGAAATTCCTTTATCCAATCAAAATCTGTTATCATTTCACCTCTCCCTCTGCCTTGTATCCCCAAATCTATTCTTCTCCAGCATGATCACCATGATTATATATAGAAATGCTTACTTTTATTAAGTTTAAAATAAAAAAATTTTTGAAATAAGACCTGTAACATACATGTACAGAGATATAGACTAGACCTTTGAGTTCACTGGAATAGCAAATTCCTTGGTGAGCAAACTCTATCTACCAATGCAGGTTGGTACCCTCTCTGCAACATTATAGTCCTAGAGAGTTGCCTGTAGTAGTGAAAGATTAAGTGACTTGCTTAGGGTCACACAACCAATGTGTGGCTCTCTATCCACTATGCTTCAATGTTTTTCCAGGAATAAGTAAACATAAGTTATTACTAACGCAGCATTCTCCCAACTATCCCAAAACACATGAATGTTGTGATGTGAATGGAATTCCCTGAGAAAATGCTGACACCTACATATTTTCAAAAATATTTTCAGAAAAAATTAAATATGAAACTACATATCAGAAATTATACCATATGTCATTTATCATATGAAAATATATTTATTTCTTTTCTTTTTCTTCAAGAACTTATGATCCCCCAGATGAGAATATCAGGCCTATCATCCATATTTCTATGTAGTTCTAAGACTTAGAATTGAAAGGGACCTTCTGTCAAGCCTCAAAAAAAAGAAAACTAAAGCTTAGAGAGATGAAAGGATTCTCTGAAGGCTATGAAGTAAATGTGAAGGGCACTTGGATCTGGCACTAGAACTCTGGTCTCCCAAGTCAACTGGCCTTTCCACAATACCAAGCTCCCTCCCTCTAAAGCAAACAATTCATTCTCAGGACTTCACATCTCTAACCTTCCTATAAATGAATATCAAGGCTATATGTGAAGTCCTACAGTTTCTTCAATTGCCAATTGACTTTCCCATCATCAATGAAAAACCAACCCTATTAGCTCCACCCCCAAACTAGCTCCCTTTCCAACTTCTATGCTTTTTTCAGCACCAATCTCCTAATCACCAAGACTTTTACATTTTAGAATAATCTTTGGTTTTTCCTTTCCTATATCCTAAAGGATAAAAAAAAAAAGGATAAAGCATAAATTGATAACCTAATTCTTGTTCATTCTTTCTTAGAAATGTCTCATATCTATTTGCATACCTGTCCAAGGTCATTACTACCAGGCCTTCATCACATCAAACCTAGATCTTCCTGCCTCCTATCAGGACCCTCTCCAATTCACCTTGAATTCTGACACTAGCATAATCATTTGGAAATTTAAATACTGGTTAAAAAAATTCAACACTGCTCTGTATCCTGAACAGAATAGGAGTTCAAGTTCCCTCTCACTTAGGATTATAGGGTTTTACAGTTGGAAGAGACCTTAGAGAACATTTTCTAGGACAAGTCCCTTATTTTAAGTATGACTTTCCCATGCCCCAACTCTTACAAAAAACTGCTTCAGTCTGCCACAGAGAAGGAGGATCCCACTATCTCTACTTAGGTCCAGGGAGGAGGATGACGGGAGAGTGAAGAGGGAGACATCAAATGGAGGCAGATTTTTGCTGATATAGAGAAGCATTTGCTGCATCAACTGGGGAATGGCTAAAAAAGTTGTAACATAGAAAATGTAGATGACTATTATTGGACCATAAGAAATTATGAATATAAAGAATTCAGAGAAGCTCAGGAAGATATATAAACTGATAAAGCGTGTAACAAATAGAAACAGGAAAATGAAATGCACAATGACTACAATAATGTAAGTGAAAAGGACAAAAAAAAAAAACAACATAAGCATAACATCCAAACTTGGTCTCCCCAAAAGTTGAAAAAAAATGCACCTCCTCCCATCCCCCTCCACAGAAGTAGGATGTGTGGGTAACACTGAGTACAGAAATTCATTGTATATATGGTTAGGCACAGTAGATCTGTTGGTTGCCTTTCCTAAATTGTCTCTCTCTCTTTTTTAAAATTTCTCTATATAAGGGATAGTTCATTGGCTAAGGGAGGAAGGAAAGATATATTCAAAAATGACGGTGGTAAAAACACAACAGTGATAAAAATGTAAAAAATAAAAAAGTACTCTTTAATGGTTGGAACAATTCCAGCAATGAGGAGGCTGTACAGAAAGTAATGAGCTCTTTATCCCTGGAAGTTTTCAATCAAAGGCTCAATAATCATTTTCATAGGGTAATAAAGAGAAGATTCGGTGCTTAAGGTAGGAATTGATCTAAGTGAACCCTAAAGTCTTTTCTAGATCAAAGAATTCATGATTGTGATTCTATTAATTTAATTCTATTCTGAATTACCCTTCTCAGCCTCTTCAAATAAAGATTGTCTCTAGTTAGTTCTATTCAGGGATTCCTCCCCCAAAATTTCCCAAAACAAACCTACCTTAAAGGTACTATGTAAATCATTTGTGCTCCTCAGGAAGCAGACTTGAGTGATTTTAAAGTTGATTCAAGACAATTTCAAAAAAAAAAAAACTAATAGAAGTTATAGGAAAAGTTTTTAGTCATACAGTGAGGGGGGTTCACAAGAAAAGGATGATAAGTCAAAAATTGATTTTTCCCTGATAGAAGAACCTAGTAAAACCCTGATGAAAGAATTCTGTCCTTGTATCTGACTGTAAAGAATTCAATATAATTTCCATCCAAAAGATCAAAGTTCTCACTATGTATGCTAATTGCAAGGAATCAAACAATTGGACCAAAAAGACCTTGAAATATCTTATGAATGTTCTTCACTTTTAAATTAAGACTTAGGATACCCTGTAACAAAATGGCCCAGAGTCCTCACAAACAAGCACTTCCAATCTGCTGCTGATCACATACTAAGACCAAACATTTCCTCTGCCACAAATTCACTCTGTGACCTTAAGCAAGAGCTTTCACACCTTTAGACTTCATCAATAAAAAGGTATCAGGTAGGAGGAGGCCCAGTAGGACACCCTCCCCCTTTATCCCAGACCACTAGCTCCCCAGGTCCTACTGGGTGGGCAAACGAAGGAAAACAGGCATGGCAGGGAGCTTTTCTCCATATGCTTCTTCCTGTCGATGCCCTATTTCCCTTTCCCATTCCTGGCTAGATACCAATACTACCATGCACTTTTCTACAAGAGGTACCTCCACTCCAATCTTCAGGTTCACGCCCTCTTTCCTTATTAGTCATGATCTAGGCTCTTCCATCCTAACCTCTCACCTATACCCCACCCTCAAGGTGGACATGGCTGCTCACACCATACAGATGTGCAGAGAGACACCAAATGCAATCCTTCTAGCAAAATGAAAGCCTCACCAACTGTCATTCCATGGTGCCCTAAGAACTATCAGTCTTCAGCATTTACCCTTCCACTAGGTCATTCATAACCCTCCCTCTGACTTTTCAATAAACCCTAAGGACTTCTAAGCCCTAGTTTTCCACAGATGAGGAAAGAGAGCATTCCAGTCATGAAGGACTGAAAGTAAAAATGCCTTTAGTTGGGAAATGTTATGTCTTGTCTGAGGAACAGCAAGGAGGCCAACGTCACTGGATCACAGAGTATATGGCAGGTAGTGGTATACGACATAAAAAGACTGAAGAAGGCAAAGCTTATGAAGAGTACTAAGTAACAGAACAGAACCAAAACTCAGGTCATGAGAACTCCACAATGGGAGAAAAGGAATTCTAGGGCCAGGAATGGGATACACTTCATCCCATGCAGTCTCTATATGTACACCTCACTAGTTCTATAACTTGAGTTTGAGTCCACTCTCTTCAGGAACTTTGTGCATGCTAGAAGGAAAATGAACCCTTGGCTTGAACAGAGTGTTTTAAACCAAATATTCTTGCTATACCTTCTCAGCAAATCCCTTTTCTAAAAGTTAATGGACTGAACTGGTCAATTGATAATAGGGAGGACACCGCTAAGGATTCAAAAGCAACAGTCTAGATCCATTGACCCTCAGGGTTACCTCTAGGACCCTGAGGACATTAGTAATCAGCCACTCTCTGGGAATCCATGAGTGCCCAGTTAGATTTGTGACCACAAAGGTGGTGAGATAGGCATAGACATAGACATACATACACATACACACATGTAGATGTTTGTATATATACATATATAGTGCTTTGCAAAAGTTAAATCACTGTATAAAGAAGAAATGAGAAGAAGAAGAAGTAGTAGTAGTAGTAGTAGTAGTAGTAGTAGTAGTAGTAGTAGTAGTAGTTAGTAATTATAACTCTTTTTCCTGGGTACACACAAACTGGAGAAGCTCATGAAGGAACCTCAGGAAGCCATAATGGCAATGGGAACTCAAGACATTACGAGACAATGGCTAAAGGAAAATTGTATTCTCCCCTTCCTTTAGTTCCATCAATCAAATTAGCACTCATATCCTCACTCTTAACTCCACGTCCAGTTATCCACTGTCAAAATATGTGATCTCTCCTTAGTAGGGTTTTCATTCTTTTGACCCTTGCAAAATCAAGCCACAATTTAATTCAGTAATATTAGGAAAAAAAATCCATAAAGACAGAGTAGAAGCAGAAAATGAAACTGCCCATATTATGACACACAACTGAATAGGCTGCTCAATGATTTAACTCATCTATCAATATCTATGTATCCTGGCCAAACCCTATAGATGGACCTGCTAAATTACAAAACCTGCCAAAATGATACAATTTGCCACCAAGCTAACCAAAGTTACAAAAATATAAATAGTTAATGTTAGAGTGCCTGTAGCAACACACCAACATGCTTTTTGTGGAGATATAAATTTCTATAATCTTCCTAGAAAACAATATGGAAGAAGAGTCACTACATTTGTCTATATCCTTTATGCCAGCAATTCCACAAGTATATATATGCTATATGTACATACACAAATACATATAAACATGTACATATGTGCCTTATATATGTACACATGTAAATGTGTGTATATATCAATAAATTATCTATAAACTTTAAGCTAGCAATTCCACAAATAAATGTGGATGTATATGCACACATGTATAAAATACATATGCTGTGTATGTATATGCACAGATGTAATATGAACATATGTGTATTTTTCTAAATGGTCTACACCAGGGGTTGGGAACCTGTGGCCCTGAGGCTACATGTGACCCTCTAGGTCCTCAAGTGCCCTTTGACTGAATCTAGACTTCACAGAACAAATTCCCTTGATAAAAGGATTTGTTCTATAGATTCTATACCTTTTGGGATGGCCAGGTAGCACAGGGAGTAAGAGCACCGGCTGCAGTGTCAGGTTGACCTGGAGATCGAATCCTGGGCTCAGACACTTAGCATCCACCCAGAAACACCTGGCCATGTAACCTTGAGCAAGTTACTTAACCCTAATTGCTTAGGGGCGGCCAGGTGGCTCAGCAAGTTAGAACACTAGCTCCAGTGTTGGGATGACCTGGAGATCGAATCCTGGGCTCAGACACTCAGCAACACACCCAGAAATAACTGGCTGTGTAACCTTGAGCAAGCTACTTAACCCCGATTGCTTAAAAAAAAAAATATTCTATACCTTTTAAGCCAGCAATGCTTAATAAGCATTGCATGTGATTGCACTGTCATTAATGAGCACATACATGCATATATACACATACATACATGTCCCCAAGGAGGTCAAGTCAGAGTCACATAGATGCCAAAATATTTATAGCAGCCTTTTTTGTGATAGCAAATAAAAAGAAACAGAGAGACTGCCATCTATCAGGCTATGGTTAAACAAATCATGGTATACACCAACATTAAGAGGAATTCAGAAAATCAACAGAAGAATTATGTAAATTTTTACAGAATGAAGTTAAGTAAAAGTAAGAGAGTATATGAAGACAACATTACAAGGCAGGTGAACTCTAATTATAATGACCCATCCTAATCTTGGAGAAATGATGGTGAAACACACCTACATAATCTCAGTAGAGAGGTACAGAAGAACATGTATTCAGTAAAGTTGTACACAATATCAGACATAGTTACTTTGTTAGTTGGTTTTGCAGAAATGTTTATTCTCGGTTACAAGAGTTCGATGGGGGAAGGAGAGGTAAAAAGGCAATGACTGATATGAAAACAAAATTAATCAATCAACAAGAATTTTTTTTGAAGTGTGTATGGAAGTCTTGTGTCAGAAGTCCTGAGACATCTGTACAATGAAACTGAACACAGTGAACTATGCACTCCTATCATGGGCCAATATAGTAATATATGATATGGTAGACAAGGAAGACTAATAGCAGAGTCAGATTTGGGCTTTGGTCTTAGTTGTAATATAGTACTTCATTTATATATGCAACTGCCTCCTATCTTTCTGCATAGGTTTTTGTCTTGTCTATGAGTTTTTCTGACTCATATAAAACAAACAAACCAAAAAATCATTGTGTGACCATAGATAGGAATGTTACTTCACCTCTTTGGCTTTTAGACTTATGTACAAGTGACTAAAAAGTGAATGATGGATCATCTTTTTTTAATTAAGTTTCATTTTCAGTTTCACATTCTCTGCCTCCCTTCATCCTTCTCCCACCATTGAGAAAGCAAGAATTATGATATCCTACACACACAATCACACATAAACAAATATAGAGTATTATATTTCTTGTCTCCTCCTCCCTCACTAAACATGGTTAATGAGGAAATGATTTCACACACACACACACACACACACAATATGATCGTACAAAACATACTTCCTCATTAGCCATGTTGGGAGAGGAGAAGACAAGAAAAAAAAAAGGGAAAAAAAATATGCTTCCATCAGCACTCTGGGTTTATCTGTCCTCTATCTGGAGGTAGATAGCAATTTATATCACAGGTCCTTTAGGGGCTGTGGTGAACTATTGGTTTTTCTTTTCTTTTTTTTTTTTTTTGAGGGCAATTGGGGTCAAGTGACTTGCTAAAGTCACATGGCTAGTTTTTGTGTTAAGTGTCTGAGGCTGCATTTGAACTCAGGTCCTCCTGACTCCAGGGCTGGTGCTCTATTCACTGCGCCACCTAGCAGACCCTGGACTATTGTATTGATCAGTTACTAAATCTTTCATAGTTGCTTTACCTCATAATGTTGTTTCTGTGTACAATGGTCTCCTGGCTGTGTATACTTCACTTTGCATCAGTTCAGAGAGGTCTTCCCAGATTTTTCTGAAACCATGCCCTTCATCATTTCTTACAGTACAATAGTATTCCATTACATTCATTTACCATAATTTGTTCAGCCATTCCCAATTGATGGGCATCCTCTCAGTTCCCAATTCTTTGCAACCACAAAAAGAGATACTATAAATAGTCATCCATTTACATGGTACATATTTTCCTTTTCCTTTTTTCTTTGATGTCCTTGGGATATATACCTAGTTTCAGTATTGCTAAGTCAGAGGGTATGCAGTTATGTAACCCTTTGGATATAGCTCCAAATTGTTCTCCAGAATGGTTGGAATAGTTCACAGCTCCACCAATAGTGTGTTAGAGTACCTATTTTCCCACATTCCCTCCAGTATTTATCATTTTCCTTCTCTGTCATTTTGGCAAATCTAATGAGTGTGAAATGGTACCTCTGAGTTACTTTAATTTGCATTTCTCTAATTATTAGTTATTTAGAGAGTTTTCATATGATTACTGATAGCTTTGATTTCTTCTGAAAACTTCCTGTTTATATCTCTTGACCATTTAACTGATGGAACAATTTGGCACTAATAAAGAGACCAAGAACATAAATGCACTATTAAGATTCCTGATTGATTTGGGTCTTAATCTAAGATATTAACATTTAATTACAAATCTTGCCATTTAAACATAAACTTTTAAAATTGAGCCAAACTATAGAGGTTGTTTAAAGAGGTTTTTTTTGTCCCTTTCCTTGTACTTTCTCTGTTTCAATTTTTTCAAGCAAAATCTTGAAATCTTAGACAAAGTAAATAACCTCTGCCTCCCCTTTCTCTGAAGAATTGCTGATATTAATAACCATCATCAAATTTATATAGCACCTTAAAATTCATATAGTTCTTTCTTCACAATAGCCCTTTGAGGGTAGTACAGGATCATTTTCCCCATTTTACAGACAATTAAACTGAAGGCCAGAGCTGAACCAAAATACCTGTCTATGGTGACACAACTAGAATGTGTTAGGATCAAGATTCAAACCCAAGTCTCCTGACTCAGAGTTCATTTCTCAGACTACTATATTTTGCTGCGTCTCCTAACCACTAACTCTTCGAGTCTTCCTTTTTCAAAGCTTCTTTTATAAAGGAGGGGGGAGGGGAGAAAAAGGGAGGTACTTTCTAAGATAAAGGAGACAACAGCCTTTTTTTCCACCAAATGTTTTTATGAAGTCTCTGTATTTCCCCATGTAGTTGGTCCAAATACAAAAGATAATTAATATTTTAAAGTAGATTTGTCTTTTGATTACCTTATCCAAGGAATATTTACATAGGGAGTTCTTTCAATTTCTAGTTCTGACAAGTCGATTTTCTTATAACCTTTTAACTAGTAAATGAAGTTAATGGAGATATATTTTAAGTGCTCAATACATGAATAGTCACATTCATTCTTCCTTCAGCTCTTTGTATCCCAGACACAAGAGTTGCCTGGTGACAGCCTATTCACTCTTAGCAGCTGGCAAAGCCCTCCTTGTCCTGAAAGTGTTCAAAGAAAGAGTTAACTAATATTTCATGCTATCACTGAAATGGGACAAGCCATGGTTGCTGATGCCTCACAGGATGAGATGTAGGGGATGCAACTGATTTTTCGTTGGACTCAGCAGGAAAAGAAAAATATGACCGACCTATATCACCTGTATCCAACAAGGAGCAAAATTAATCCAAACAGAGTTAACATGTTATCTAGATAGAGACTGACAATCCTAGACAAAGGCAGGTGGGAGGCCAAAGCCATCAGTGTTCGTTTACATTTGTACAATAGAAAGTCTCAAGAAATATAAGGTTCATTTGGGCTCAGGCACCAACATTTTTCAAAATGGCAGGTCACAGTTGCTAATATTCACAATTTCAAATTGGCACAATTCTCTTTCTTTTCCAGAGCTCAGGCCTAGGGAAAGGAGAACTTAGGAGGTATTTAGGTAAATGCCTATCTTTCAAAGCAAGTGTTTTTCTCATAAAAAAAGGGGGATCACTTCGTATGCTTGCAATCACCGCTAAATTCTTATAAAATTTATAGAAACCAACAAGCATTATTTCACTTCAAGAAATCCGTGTGGAGAGACATTAGGAATTTTTACATAATGCCACATTGACTATAATAATTTACATAATGTAAATAGTATCAAGCAGCTAAATTTGAATTTTTTTGTTTTTTAAAGGGGGAATAGAATAGTATTCTACTTTAATGATATGTTTCTGAATACCACTTTAGAAGAACTCTTATAGAGGTATATAACAGGGACATTAACAATTTTCCAAAGAAATGTACTGTGATCAATTCCATTATCAAAGAATTCACAGGAACTGCTAATAAAAACACATAATAATTTAATATTCCCCCTCCCCCTCCCCTTCTCAGCATCTATCCAGAAGGTAACTTGCTTGGTATGTCATTTTCACAACCTTTGCTTGTAATTGTTATATTGAAACTACCATAATATTATCTGAGGGTGACTTAAACTTCCTAATTTATTGCATTCTACAGATTATGTAGTAGTATATTTTATAACATTTCTTATGCCTTTACAAAGCATTTCTTTCTTATGTGCTCCAAGTTTTAAATTCAAGTAAACAAAAGGTACCCTTTGGTTTTACAAATTCATTAAGCATAATGAATTCAATTAGGCACACTAAGAGAGTTTCCTCAAACCCACACAATAATACAAGAATCGTATTGTAAGAATATTTCCATTGTTGTACAGGTTGTCACATTTCAGGTTTAATAGGAACTGACTCAAAGAGAGCTTGGAACAAAAGTACCCTAACCAAGCAGCAGTTCTCAAAGTGTTATTTTTAAAAAAAAATCATTTCTGAGTTCATGCAGTTCATACTCTCAATTCAAAGAACAACTACTTCTTTTATTAACACAAAACAATGCATATTAATTTTCTTCACAGAAATATGATTCAAAAAACCAAAACAAACAAAAAAGCAATCATATATTTAAACCAGGAAATAGGATCTAATCTAAAAAACTGGATCATCATCAATACTAATGAATCTCTTAAAAAAAAGAGTTGGCCATTGAATATGATGTTAATTTTACAAAATTCCCAAGGATATTCAATACCTGTTTCAAGAACAAATAAAATTAACCTAGGATCCTAAGACGGGCAAATTCTTACTAGCCTGCAAAGGTACAACCTGTAAAGGACCAACAAAGATAAAAATTACTGGATAAACAAAGTATTTTTCTTGTCCATCAAATGAAATGTTAATCAGACATAGACTTTTCAAACAATATCACAAAAAAACCATATTGCTTAAAATTATACATTTGTAATACAACTTGCTTTCCTGCAGTGTGAAATACTAATGCTAATCAATTTTCTACAATCTAAGCATCGTCTGCAGATGCACCTTCTGTTTTTAAATCAGCAGGACCTATTGACTAGCCTAAATGGGATCCATAACTATATCATAAACAAATGTAAAAAATACAACATTCCCCCAAAATCCAATTGACTATAAACTGGTCAAAGCAAAAGATGACAACTACAAAACCCTGATCAATTCTTGTTCCAAAATAATCTGCAGTTCATCACTATGGATCAAACCTTTAATGATAGATAACTATCTTCAGGCCAGCAGACACTTATAGGCTACACAAAAATGGAAAAAAAAATGATTTTATTCTATTACATAAATAGTTTCTAGGAAAAATAAAAAAGATAAGCTACTTTTATGATCTCTTCTATTTTCCAGTAGACCAGAATAATGTAGTTGGAAGTGATCTTAAAATATGCAGTGTCAGAATGCAGAATACTAGAGATGAGAAGGACCTTAAAATATATAATGTTAGAGTCAGAAGAGACATTAAAGGTTATCTAGTCCAAAAGATTAAAAGCTGAAATTAAACAACAAACAATACTTCACTCCAAGGCTTTATTTTAGATAACAAGTTGAAATTGGGAGACATGTTCCTGTTAGTCTTTCTAGGAAGCAAACTACTAGTACATAACAAGATTTACAATACTCCCGTATGCTTTGACCTAATAATTATGGCTTTCAAAATCTCCAAAAAGCATTTAAGTACCACATTTCTATATATAGGGCACTGTACTAGGCACTGAGGATACAAAAACAAAAATAAAGTAGTCCTTGCCTTCAAGGAGTTTATATTCTATACAGGGTGTACAATATGTAAATGGATAAGGGAAGGCAAAATATGTATAAAGTAAATGTGAGGTAATTGGTGGGAAAGGCAATAGGAGCAGAGGAAATAAGGAAACATCTCATCTAAGAGGTGGTACCACATCTGAGTCAAACTTCAAAAGGATTTAGCGAATCTAAGAGATGAAGATGAGTGCATTTCAGGCATTGGGAACAATCTACACAAAGTCATGGAGATAGGAAATGGGATGGTATGTTTGAGGAAAAACAAGAAAAACAATTTAGCTGGAATGTGAAATGCATGAAGGGGAGGAATATGTAATAAGCCTAAGAAAAGTACGTTGTAACCAGGTTCTGAAGGATTTTCAGTACCACACAGAGGAATCTGTAATGAATCCTAGAGGTAATAAGGAGCCACTGGAGATTATAGAGCAGGGGAGGGGAATAGTAAGACCTATGATTCAGGAATATCACTTTGGTAGCTATGTGGAACACAGATTGGAACAGAGACTGGACACAGGGAGACCAAGTAGGAGGCAATTGCAACTATCTAGGCAAGAGGTGATGAAAGACTAAACTAATGTGGAAGATCAAGTGAGTGGAGAGAAGGAGATGGATGTAAAAATTGTAATAGAGGCAGAATCAAGAAGACTTGGCAACTGATTGGATATGTGGGATGAGTGAAAATGAGGAATTAAGGATGACTCCGAGATAACAAACTTGCTTGCTGGGAAGGATGATGGCAGCCTCAACAGAAAGAGGAAAGTGTGGAAGAGAGGAGGGTTTTGGGAGGACAATTAACAGCTCTCGTTTGGACATGTTGAATTTGAGATGATTTAGGAACTTACAGATCAGAATGTCTAATAATCAACTATCTTCCCACAAAGAAATGAATAATTTGTATAAAACTATTCAAATCAATATAGCAATAATACAATAGAGAATAACTAAGAAATAAAATGTCAAACAACAAAGAAATAATTAAGAAAACTCTACTATATGAAGATCATGTAATAATAAAGTGATGCTATGGTATTAAAAGTGAGCTAACATGACAAAAAAAACTTTAGAAGCAAAAAATGAAAAGAACCCAAGTCAGTACATGGAAATATTTATATTAAATAGTGAAGGTGAAAAAAATCAGAACACAAAGACAGCATGTAGACACTGGTTACAACGATAAGATGTGTGAAAATCAGTCAGTAGGCACCTGTTAGGTACATACTATGTAACATATCAGTAGTGACAATATGTACCTATATAAAAGTATACTCAAAATGCATGCAAAACAAGTATATCATCATTATTCTTAATTGAGAAAAATACATATTTGTAGATTGAGAAGCTCAAAATGAAAGTAAAACTAATAATTTATAGGCTCTTTTTATAAGCTATTATTATTAAAAGTTAGAAAAAACATGCACATTTGCAAATTAAAAGACTTCAGGATAAGAGACAATTTGCAAACAGTTTCAAGTTCAAGGTTCAGTAGTTTCTTTCTTCTTATAATAATAAAATATTACATTTATCACTTCATCTCATGTACCTACACCCAGGGAGAGGGTAAAGATAAAGTATTTCCCAGAGTTCACCAGCAGGTAATACAAAACCCTCATATGGTGTGTCTGAATTGTGGTATTGACTATATAAAAAACACAGTTCCTACTCTTAAACATAACACTTAAATTGTTCCACGTCAAAAGTACATATTTATCTATTCTAGTTGTTCAATAATGAAAAAAAAGTAAATCTCCATGAGGACATCCAGTAATGGGGAGCTCACTCTCTAAAAGCTATCCATTTCACTTTTGGACTGCCCTAATTTTCAGATGTTCTTCATATAGAGCCTTTGTAAATTGTAAAATGCTACAAAAATTGAAATTACTGTTATTGGTTCACTTGCAAAAGCTTCATGAACAGGGTCTAAGATGAATCAACCACCTTTATATTAAATTATGCTTCATATGATAAAAAAACAATTTATTTTCTAAAGAGTTTTAGAGTTTGAAAAGCACTTTAATCAGAAAAAAAATCTATGAAGTAGCTAGTAAAAGGATTGTTATTCTCATGACAGATGTAGATACTGATGATTAGAAAGAAGATAACTTATTTAAGATCAGAAAACTAAGTATATGGCTAAGCTGGGATTTGAGTCCAAGTCTTTCCAAAAACTCCAGAGATTTTCCCCTGCAATATGGTTCCAGCACAAAATATTATAAAGAAAACAGGTAAGCTCATACATCCAATAAGCACATAGTAAATATCAACTATATGCAAAGTCCCTATTTTGTGAGGTGAGGGAGACAGAATTCTTGCCCCTGGTTGAATGGGTGGATGAGAACAATTTGTTCCAACAGCCATGAAGGCAGTTGAAGCAGGCACTATAGAATGCTTAGAACTTGGTTATACATCAAAGACACCAAGGTCATCCACTGCATCTCAAGTCATCACCAGTCATCTTGACTCTGTCCTGCTGCTGGACTGTGATGACTCTGGAAGAGAGAATGAGGTCAACAACTTCATGCAACTCTGCCTTACTTAAATCCAATTTATGCACATATTAAAAGATATCACCCATATCATTTTACCATTTTTAACTATCTCAAAGTCCCATGGTAACAGGCAAGTGTGACGTGTGCAGACACACTAGGAGTTGTAGTCACAATGTTGTACACAGGCAGCCCAGGCCATAGGATCATCTCACTGAAAACAGCAGTGGGATTCAGAAGCCCCCTGGGTGTCTGAGAAGCCTTTTAAGGATCAAACTGCTTACCTCATGATGTGAAGAAGGGGCTAGAAAAGGTACCCTAAAAATTGTCTGCTTACCCAACCCTGGACAGATTACTGTGGCAAGTGGGGATCTCACTCTGTGGTCAAAACACATACACACACACACACACAAAATGTACAAAAACTTCTACAAAGATGATTCCACTCACCACTGATATATGGAATGTGTGCCCAGTTATAGATAACACAAAACCCAATAGATGCGAAATATGAACAGTTCCTATTATGAGAGAATTCAGCAGGTATCACCTCCAAATAGCAGCCCTAAGTGAAACGAGATCAGTTTATTGAAGTTGGAGCTGAATACACATTTTTCTGGAGTGGCCGCAATGAAGGGGAGCGATGATGCTGGCATAGGTTTTGCAATCAAAACTAATCTATTCAACAAGCTTATATGTCTACCAAAAGGAGAGAATGGCAGGCTTGTGATAATGCGATTGCCACTTGCAGGAAAGCAGTATGCCACCATCCTTATGTCTCTGCTCCCACCATGACAAACCCTGATAAGGTCAAAGAAAAATTTTATGAAGACCTAGAGACCTTTACCATCAATGAGCCAAAAGAGAAAAAACTTATAATTCTGGGTGACTTTAATGCTAGAGTAGGCTCATACTACCAGACATGTCAGAGAGTTCTTAGAAGGAATGGAGCTGGAAACAGCAATAGCAATGGCCACTTACTACTTAAGACTCATGAATCTCATGACCTCATCACCAACACTGCCTTCCACTTACCTAAATGCAATAAAACTTTGTAGATGCCCCTCACAGCAAACACTGGAATTTAATAGACTATGTGATTGTGAGGAGAAGACACAGACAGGATGTGAGAGAAGTGAAGGCAATGTGTGGCACAGAGTGCTGGACTGATTATAGACTTATCCTAAGTTAAATATTGTAATTCAACAAAGGCTGCAGTCCCAAGGCAAATTACCAGAAGACAATGTCAATAGATTAGAGCACTTCTTTGAGCAAGAATAGTTTGTTGCTAACTTAGAGGGAAAGTTGAGCCAACACAAGGTTGGCAACAGCTGAGGAGAAAAGGAGTGGGCAACTTTCAATATTTGGTGTACAGCACTCTATTTGCTCATCTGGGTCCAAACACTCACAAACACCAAGACCAGTTTGATGAAAATGATGGGAAAATTCAGAAGCTGCTAAATGAAAAATAAGAACTCCATAGGATTTACCAGCAGGATAGTTCACCCACCTCTAAGAAGGCAACATTTAACTCCATCAAAAGTAAAGTACAAGCTAAGTTTAGAGAGATGAAGGATTCTTGGTTCAGTAAGAAGGCAAATGATGTCTATCTGAAACACATGAAGACTTTCCCTGGTAATAGTAACAAGCATTTTTGTGATGCCCTGAAGGCTATTTATGAGCCAAAGACATGTGGGGCATCTCAACTACTCAGTGCTGATGAAGCTATATTGATTAGTAATATGGACATGATGCTGGAGAGATGGGCTGAACAACAGACCATCATCAATCAATGCTGAAGCCATTGACTATTTACCCCAGACTGAAGTCAATCCCCCTCTAGACATGCTTCCAACTGAAGAAGAGGTTTTGAATGCCATTAGGCTCCTCTCCTGTGGCAAAGCATCTGATGCTGATTCTATTCCAGCTGAGATTTACAAGGTGAAGGGTCCAGTGTTCATACAAAGACTGACTGAAATTTTCTGAGTTATATGGTAAAAAAAAAAAAAGATTATCCCCCAGGAGTTCAAGGATGCCTCCATTGTCCATCTCTATAAAGGTAAAGGAAATAGATTGTCCTACAACAATCACAGAGGGATCTCTCTCTTAGTCACTGCTGGCAAGATTCTTCAAAATCCTCCTTAGTAGGCTGATGCTTCACTCGGAAAATGGTCATCTACCCGAGAACCAGTGTGGCTTCAAAAAGAACCAAGGAATGGTCAAGATGGTGTTTGCTGCCCAACAACTCCAAAAGAAATGCCAGAAACAGAACAGAGATCTGTACACAACTTATCAGTCATGAGGGCATATGAAAAATTTATGTCAAAATTTAGTTGTCCAGAAAAGTTCATCAGTATTGTGTGTTAATTTCATGATGGCATGCTTGCCTGGGTTCTGGATAATGGACGATGCTCTTGCACTTTCCTAGTTACCAATGGAGTGATAAAAGGTCATGCGCTTGCTCAAAGGCTTTTTAACATGATATTTTCAGCAATGTTGTCAAATGCCTTCAGTGAGGATGAACACAGCATCAAGGTCAGCTACCACACTAATGGTAAATTCTTCAACTTGAAAAAGCTACAAGCAAAGACCAAAGTGGAGGGAGTGCTAGTGCATGATTTTTTGTTTGCAAACGATTGTGCGCTCAATGCAGCCTCTGAAGCTGAGATGCAACAAAATATAGATCAATTCTGTGCTGCACGTGCTAATTTTGGTCTAATAATTAATACCAAGGAAACATGGGTGCTCCATCAGCTAACACCACACCATCCATACATGGAACCATCACTTACAGCAAATGGAGAAGTTCTGAATACTGTGGATAAGTTCACTTATCTTGGCAATATACTTTCCAGAGATGTACATATTGATAATGAGGCTGATGCATGCATTGCCAGAGCTAGTTCAGTGTTTGGGAGACTCCAAAGGAAAGTGAGAGAGAGGTATTAGACTGACTACCAAACTGAAGGTCTACAGAGCCATTGTGCTGACCTCATTTTGTATGCTTGTGAAACCTGGTCAGTCTACCATTGCCATGCCAGGAAACTGAATCGCTTGCATTTGAATTATCTTAGGAAGATTCTGAAGATCACCTGGCAGACACTGAGGTCCTTTTTCAAACTAAACCACTAAAAATTCAAACTCTGCTGCAGAGAGCACAACTTGCATGGGCTGGTCGTGTTGTTCAAATGCCAAACATATGCTTGCCTAAAAGACTTTATAGACAACTAACACAGGGCAAGCACTCACATGGTGGTCAGAAAAAGCGATACAGGGATGCTCTCAAGCTCTCTCTTAAGAACTCTGGAACTGATTGCATCACAAGGGAAACATTGGCACAGGACTATCCAGCATGGCGTGTCCTCATCATGCTCTATGAGCAAAGTAGAACTGAAGTAGCTCAAAAGAAATGTGAGAGAAATCCTCCTCAAATGTTCCCATGGACTATTTGTGCTTGATTTGTGGCCAAGCATTCTGAGCTCTTATTGGTTGCTCAGTCAAGGTCTCTAACATAGTGGTGTTATTTTGGTCTTCTTTGAGAACAAAGAACAACAATCAACCAAATAAAAATAATAGAAGGCAGAATATGATTAAAACCTCTAAAAAGAAATATAGACAAAATGTTAAGGTAAGTCTAAATATTTTTAGTAATAGCAGTTTATCCATGTGACCCTGGACAAGTCACTGAATCTCTCTGAGCCTCAGTTCCTTATCTTTAAAATGAGGATAATAATAGCACCTATCTAGTAAGGTTATTGTGAGGCTCAAATGAAATAATATCTGTAAATCACTTCATAAATCTTAATTGATTTACGTTAAGTATTTTTGCTATTATTGTGGAATATACTGTAGAATACTATAAAAATGTCAGTAATTATTTTTAAACATTGTACGGCTTGTAAAATAGTTTCAAATGAAGACAACTCCAGAGAGTAGTTCTAGAAATATCTGAATTAGTAGCAATTGAAATAACAGTTGGAAGAAATTCCCCCAAGGGGACAATTTTGATACAGATGAGCAAATGGAGTGCTTGAAAAAATTCAAGTATATTTGCTATGCCTCCACCAAAGTTCTCCTCCAATTAAACTAAGTAATTAACATGCCCATATCCTTTGAACCAGAGACTCTATTACTAGTCACATACCCCAGGAAGGTCAAAGAAAGGAAAGATTTATATTCACCAAAATATTCATAGCAGCACTTTTTCAAGTAACAAAGAACTAGAAATAAATTAGATGCTCATTGATTAGGGAACGACTAAAGAAACTGTGGAACATTAATATAATGGAATATTACTGTGCCAATAAAAAACAACGAATATGAAAACCTCAGAGAAGAACAAGACTTATATAAACTGATGCAAAGTGATGTAAGCAGAAGCAGGAATATATGTGTGTGTGTGTGTGCTTATGCAGGTATAAATAGATATATGTTTGTATATATCTATATATATACACACACACATACATATATATATGTATGTGTGTATTATATACACACAATAATTATAACAATGTAAATGGAAAAAACAACAACCACAAAGGAAAAACTAAACTAAATGATGCTATGATGCAATTATAATGACCAGGCTGGTTTCCAAAGAAGAAATGAAAAATGTACTTCCCTCCCTGCTTTGCAAAGATAGAACACTATGGGTAAAGAACATTGCATATACTTTCAGACTCAGTTGATGGATTATTTGGTTCTCCTGAACTGCTCTTTATCTCTTTTTTTATTCTTTGTTACACAGGGTAACTCTCAAGTAGGTGAGACACAGAGTTTTATTTGGAAATGAGAATGATTAAAAAAACTAAAGATAACGATTAAAATGTTTTAATATATAAAATCCTCCTCAGAAGACATATCATGGCATGGAAATGCCGCAGGGTTCTAGAAGGCTAGACTAATAGCATACAAATTCAGGTAAGTATTACAATGAAAAGGCTTTGAGAATAGGCCCTGAAAGAGAATATGCATCTGTCATCTGAGGACTACTTGAGATAAACACAGTGAGGTTCACACCAGAGAATTTGTCATCAGGGAATTATTTCTTTTTTTTTATTCATTGGCCATGGGAACTCACAAAGAGGATTCAAGGCACTGAGGGGTCACAGTCTGCATCAAGTAGAAGGAGAGATCAAACCAAAGAAACCACATCTTTTTGTTGAAATCTGTTTCTTAAGTATGCATATTTATGTGTGTGCATACACACATTTATATTTTATGTGTTTATATGTATAATTAATCAATTATAAAACTAATAACAACAACTAGTACTTCCATAGCACCTTATGAGAAAGCACTTTATAAATATTATCTCATTTTATCCATACAACATCCCTAGGAAGCAGGTGCTATTATTATCCCTGTTTTACACATGAGGAAACTGAGACAAGTAGCAGTTAAGTGACTTGCTGGGGGTTGCATAGCTATTAAATATCTGAGACTGGATTTGAACTCCATCTTCCTGATTCCTGATCCTAGTTGGCCTCAATTTATTTAGTCTAACCACCTCATTTTACAGAAAATGGAAATGAGGTCAAGAATAACTGATTTATATACATATATATCACCAATTTATTATTTTGCAGTCAAAGATGATATAATCAAAATATACAAAATACTTGAACTGGTTATATCCGAATTTGTCTAAATAAATGCAATTCTTTGAGGAAGAAACCATAGAAAACCATATACTTATTCCAACTATACTGCCTGTACTTAAAGAATTCTGGAATTTTTATCATAACCAGAAGTTCAAAATACACCTGGTAATACAATTCACATATTCGTCAACTGTTAGATCTCAGAATAAAGAATGTTAGCACTAGAATGCTAGAACTAGAAAGGACCATAGAATAGAATGAAAGAAATAGAAATAAAGTACATAACATAGAATACAGAACTGAAAAGGACTTTGAGTTTACTTAGTACAACTGCATTCATTTTACATTTGAGGAAATTGAGGGCTAAAGAGGTGAAGTGACTTTCCACAAGCCATCCAATTAGTGTCAAAGAGAACACACCACATACAACCCAGATTTTTTTACTCCAAGTTCAGCTTTCTTCCTAGTATACCAGTTCTACTACTACAAAAATCTATTAAGAATTGTAGCACTTGGGGTGGCCAGGTGGCGCAGTGAGTAGGAGTGCCAGCCCTGGCATTGGGAGACCCGAGATTGGTTCCAGCCTCAGATACTCAGATACTTGGCACCCACACAAAATAACTGGCCGTGTAACCTTGAGCAAGTTACTTAACCCCAATTGCTTTAAAAAAAAAAAAAAAAAAAGAATTGTAGCACTTTCATATTACATGGGTTCAGCAATGAAGATTAAGACTTTCTGGAAAGCTAGCTTACTTTTAGGTCTTAAAATTCTGTCCTTTATCATGGCAATAAAAGCTTTGTCAAAGTTGCCTTACTTCTCAATTGTAGTTTCACTCCAAACTTACCACATTACATCACAAGTAGGGAATAGGACAGGATCAAGCTACACAATGGTTACCAGGAGTTTCACCAGTGAGGGAAGAGAATAATGCCAACCTCTCTTATATATACATTGCCTTCTCTATGCTCACAAAATCACAACTGTCATCCAGACTCTCATCACCACTCTTCTGAAGAGATTCCCAAAACTTTTTAATTTATAACATCCTTAGCATCTCGGTAATTTTTTGAGGTGCTCCTAAGCCAAAAGAAATACCTAACAGTTCCATTTATTAAGTTGTTATGTCCAAAGAACTTAATATTTATGTCCTAACAACCCAGCGGACATTTTAAAAAATAATAATGAACATAACTTAAAAGAAAATACTTTATCTAATTTTTAAATAGCCATAATTACTTACTAATAAGATGTATGTGCCTATTGGGCAGGCACACCTACCTTCTCATACCCTGGAATCAAACTGGATACCACCATTCTCATTTCCTGTTCCATGCTGATTTTTGTGAGGTACTTGCTTTTTAAAACAACAACCCCCCAAAATGAAGCTTTTGCAAAGATATGACATAACAAATGAGAAAGTTTTAGAAGTTACTGGCATAGCTAAAAGTGTAGGTAAACAAAAACATATCTTAAACAATAGACAATGACATCAAAAGGAATGTAGCACTATCTAAAGTTGAAACTGAACTACCTTATGCTAGTAGTTTGTCTGGTGTCTAATAGATGAAAATCGAAAACAATACGAGGTACTCCATGAGTTCACTGCACCCCTGTAAGTTAGTTTGTCCCAGGGAACCTCAGGCCATAGTCTTCTAATCAATCTCCCTCCTTCAAGTCTCTCCCCACTCCGTTCAGCTGCCAGGGTGATTTTTCTAAAACATAGCTCTGATCATGTAAGATGCACCTGAACAAGACCTCATTCCTACCCTATAAAACTCATGTTCATATCCATGTCACTGAATTATCCTTGTCCTGGAGGGTATGAAGGACCCATGTGTCTGTCATATTGATTAAAGAAGAATGATGAGAGCTTGGGATAATCTGGATATATGCTATATCTGAAGGAAAACCTCTCAGGTTCATCACTGACCCTCTTCTGCCTCCTGTCATTCATTGCCTGAATAACTATCACAATCAAGGTTTTAGTAACCTCACGGCTGCCTTGTGTTAACCCTCATGCTTTCCTTGTGTTAGGCAAAACATGCCAAATAAAGACCTATTTCTTCGAGCATTTACTAACTAATCTGACTCTTCAGGGAAAACTTCCTTAAAGTCCCAAAATAGCTAGAACAAGCTGAAACAGCAGATAATTGTTAGAAAATGCTGGAAGCCACTTAGAGCTGCTATGTGTCTTTTCATTGCCCTTTGGATCACCTGCAATTGCATTCTTCTGAGATTGTGATGTTTCAAGACTCACACAGTTCTATATCATCTAGTGAATACTACATGTTTAAAAAACTGACTTGGGTGGCAAGGAAGCATCTTCAGACCACTGAAAATGCTGTGCAGTTCCCAGTTGGGGTCCATCTCAATACCTCTTCCCATTCCAATGATCCCCAGATAAACAGATCCAGGCTCTCTCCTAACTCATCAAATACCTTGAGGACATCTCAAACTGGATAACCTATACACATTTCAAATTCAACATATCCAAAACAAAATTCAATCTCTCTCTCCCCCAAAGTGTTCCATGTTCCAATCTCTCCTATTAATGTAAATGACACCATCATTCTACTAGTCACTCAGGTTCATGGCCTTAGTACTCTTCATTCTCACATATTCATTGCACTGCCATATGTGGTCATATCTGTCTTCAAGACATCTCTCAGGTATGTAGCCTTCTAACAACACAGCTAAAACCCTAGTCCAACTGCCCCCATCACCTCTCTCATGTACTACTGCAATAGCTAGATTAGAATGGAAGTGAGAAATAGTTAACAAAATAAAAATACAACAAAACATAGATAATGTTAGCATGTGGTGCTCTAAGTCAATATGCATTACATACAGTTTAGTGATCCCCGTTTCTAATGTAGTTTGACTCCACTGGATTAGATGACAGGGAAATTAAGTGGATTCAAAAACTGGTTGAATGGTCAGCCACAAGGAATAATCATTAATGGTCAACTTGGATATATGTACATAATGCTGAGTGACTAATCAATCCACTGAGTTACCTGTCTAACTGCATGTTATAATTTGGACAAAAGGTCTATCTTCTATTTTGACTTTCTATTATGGATAGCCAATCATTTTTCAAGTGACTGGATTTCACTGAGGACAATTTGTAGTGTTTCAAGAACCAATGCAGTTACTACAATATCATCTATGAACAGGAGTATTTGGAGAATCTCACTATTCAAAGAGAATCTCTCTTCTACTGATACTTGGGACAGAATATCCTTGATGACCCTATTCTCCCTAGTTTTTTATACCTTTACTCTAAGGTTGTTATCTGATGGATTTTTTCAAGTTATTTCCATGGTTACATCAGGATGAATTTATATTCTTTTAGTTTTGTATGATTTTATTATTAATAATACTTAATTATTAAAATTATTTTTAATGCCTTATCAAAACATGGAGGGGAACCTACAGTGGTGAAGGCTACACCAGTAAAGCATAAAATCCAGTATCAAAAGAAAAAGATTTCGCTTATGAGTTTGGAGACAATATACCTAGTATCCAATCAATTGATTAATAAGGATTTATTAGGCACTATGTGGCAGGCATTGTGCTATGGTAACAAATACAAAGAGAGAAACAATTACTACTTTCTAGGAACTTACATCCTAAGGCAGGGGGGGGGGGGTGGTACAAGTAAACATATCCAGAACAAATATAAAGAGAATAAACACAAATAAGTACAAAGGAACTAAATATAAGGCAGAATGAGAGAGAAGATCAGAGTTACGGGGATGAGGAAAGGCTTCATATAGGTCTAGTGATGCTTATACTACCTCTTAAAGGAAGAGAAAGATTCTATGAGGCAGAGGTGAGGAAGGGATGCATTCCATGCACGGAGATGGAACGTGGATTGCTTTGTGTGAGAAACAGAGAAATGACCAATTTGATGTGATCATACAGTGTCCATGTCCAGCGAAGCTGGAAAGATAGATTGGTGGCCAGGATGTGGGGGGATTTGAAAGCTAAACAGAAGAATTTATAATCCTAGAGGCAACAGCAAAGCAAACTGGAGTTTAATGAATAGGGGAGTTACATGATCAGATAACACTTCAGGAAAATTATTTTACCATCAGTGTGGAATCAGGACAGGAGTGGGGAAGAAAACTGAAGTAGGGAGACCAATTAGGAAGCCATTACAAAAATCTAGGTAGGAGGAGATGAGCACCTCAAGTGAAGTGGTAGTTGTGTGAGTAAGAGAAGGGAGTGAGGAGATACTGTGGAAGTAAAAAATAGCAAGATTTGATAACTGACTTAGAAATGAGGGATGAAGAAGAATGATGAGTCAAGGATGAAGTTCTGAAGCTGAAAGACTAGAAAAGGGAGGCTAGGTGGTACAGTGTATAGAGCACTGGCCCTGGAGTCAGGAGGACCTGAGTTCAAATCTGGCCTCAGACACTTAACACAAAAATTAGCCATGTGACCTTGAGCAATTCACTTAATCCCAACTGCCCTCTGTATCAGCAAGCACTCCAGGGTGGCTGCCAACACGGGTTCTTAGATCTGCTTTGTTAAAGGAAAGCAACTCAAAATGGGTTAACAAGCTTACTTTAATCAGTCAAACATACATCATTTACCTAGTTCAGGGGGAAAAGGTCAGCACCCCGAACTTCAGAGTATACAGATAGAATTATCAAAACAGAGAAACAGATCAAATAGACAGATTTCCAAACTGTCCAACCATTACACCCATACCAAATCAACATCGGGGTTTTTCGAAGCCAGGGGGATCTCAACAACGGCTTCCCAGAGTCTCATCTGATCAAATCACAGAACACTTCTCAAAGTGAGCCCCAAAACAAAGCCTCAAATCAGGGTTTATATAGCCTGCTCCTGGCTCAGAGAATGTAACAACCTTCTGGACCCACGGGCCAATCAAAAAGTATCTACTGAAAAACAAGCCTCCCACCCCAGGCTCCAGGTGCACTTTAGCCTAGGGGCAGGGAAGATCTTAAAAATTTACATTCCCATTACACCCTCCAAAAAGCAAAAAAAAAAAAAAAAAAAAAGACTAGAAGAATGGTGGTACCTCTGACAAAAACAGGGAAGATCAGAGTTCTAGGGAAGGTTAGAAGGGATGGGGGTAAAGAGAAGATAAATTGTTTTGGACCTGTTGAGCTTTAGTTGCCTATGAAATATCATCATCGTCATCAATGCTAACATTTATACAGAACTTCAAGATTTGCAAAGTGCTGTACATGTATTATCCCAGTTGGTCCTAATAACCCTATAAAATTAAGTGTTCTTATTCTCTTCATTTTCTGGTGAGCAAACTGAGGCTCAGAGAGACTAAGCAGTTTGTCTAGGGTCACACAGTCAGTAAGTGTCTAAGGCTGGATTTGAATTCAGGTCTTCCTGACTCCAGGACCAGGGCTCTGACCACTCTACTACTTAATGGCCAACCTACAATTTGAATTGTCCAATAGGCAATGTGGTAATGTAGGAATGATGCTTATGTGAGACAGGGTGGATATGTAGATCTGTACACCACTGACACACACAAAAAAATAACAACTAAAGCCATGGGAGCTAATGAAGTAACTGAAGACTAGAGAGAGAAGAGAAAACGGCCTGATAAGAATCTTAGATTATATTGACAATTATGGAGCACAATTTGGATGATGAACCAGCAAAGGAGACTGAGTAGTACTTGAGCAGGTAGGAAGAGAACCAGGAAAGAAAAGTCACAAAAACCAGAGAGGAGAGCATCCAGGAGGTAGTCAATAACATCAACTGCAACAAAGAAATTGGATGGATGAGAGGACAAAAAGACCATGATCTGGCAATTAAAAGAGCACTGGGAACTTTGGAGAGAGTAACTTCATTTAAGTGAAACAGTGGAAAGCCAGGTGGCAAAAAGAATTAAGAGTGAGAGGAGAGGAAGAAGAGGCAGAGAGAATAGAGAACTTTTCCCAGGAGTTTGGCTGAGAAAGGGAGGAGAGTTATAGAACAATAGATTGAAGTGACGGTTAGATCTACTGAATTTTTTTTTAAGGTTAAAGAGAGGTTAAAATTTTTCTCAATGAAGGAACCACCCACACCAAAGGAATCTCAGATCTTTCAAAATACTAAAGTAATATTAATAACAGTAATATACTAAAAACAAAGTATGACAAGAAGCAGTGACAAGCAAAAATTAAAAATTCAAAACAGACATAGCCAGTGCCATTGAATTATCTGAAAAGCAAGGAGAAGGAAGTTTTATCTGTCTCCCTCCCTCCCTCTTACTAACTTCCTTCCCTCACCTCCCCTTCCCCTCTTCTCCTTTTTTCTCTCTCTCCTCCCTCTTCTTTCCTCTCTCTTTTCTCTCATCTCTTACAAATCAAACATTCTTACAAATCTTCCAGGGTTCAAATCAGACCATTTAAGATGGATGCCTGCTCCCCCCTCCCCCATACGCATTTAATATTCAATCGTCATCTGTGGCATTGTGTGGAACTTGATCTGGCTGTACAGCCTAACAACCTGCAGAGCATAATCGTACAAAGTATCATCCCAGAGGGGACAATAATGTTACAACAACCTCAGCTCCAATATCCCCCTCAACTTATTAACATAATTTATGCATCCCTGGAGATTAAAGCCTAAACCAGTGATTACAGCATAGAAAGTCAATGGCATCAAAAAGGCTTTGAACTGACCACTAGCCTTGAAAATGACAGCTAAATAAATACAAATGTTACCAATTTAAAAAAAAAATACCCCCAAAGATTACATTGAAAAAATGGTTATCACTTACTAAGTGACCCCAATAACAAATACAGTTTTAATCTTCTGATGCTTTTTTCCTCTTTGTGTGGGTCTGCCATGATGATATGCTTTGTATCTGTCCAGTCAGTGTTATATTTATACAGTACCTCCTTTTATCATAGTAATAATACTAAAGCCCATAAACTCCAATAGCACAAGGAAGCACCAATGCTAAATGCAGTGAACTATGGAAAAAATCCATCATGAGAGATGCTACTAAACAAAAAATCTTGTTCCTAACCATTAAACTTTACATGATACAGATGCCATCATATTTCATACTCAGAATATTAGAAAAATCTTCAATGTAATAAGAAAGGGGCAGTACTTCAAGAAGAATAGAAGTAAATCACTTGTAAATAATTATATACATAATGATTTTGAGGAGGTATGTATATAAACACATTAATGTGTTTGATATACCCCTAACAAAATCAAGTGAGATAATATTTATGAAAAGCTCTCAGCACAGTGCCCAGCACATAGTAGGAACTATATAAATGCTTATTTCCTTCCCTACCCCTCTGGTGTATAATCATGGTATGAAAGTGACCTTGGGATTTTGAAATCTATAATGGCAGACCACAAAGTCTTGATTTTGAAGTCTATAATGGTAAAGCCCTTGACAGATCTTACCAAGGTGGACATCTTCAAGTATCAATTCACTGATAAACTGAACATGTCTGTTTTCCAAGGACTAGCCTAGCTAAATGCAGAAGTACATCGACAAAAGACTGACTACTGAGTCATTTTTTTTTCTGAAATATCAACTAACAAAGACATCATTTGGGGTGAAAAAAAGGATAATTTGCAACCATGGAAAAAGTAAATACACAAATCATATCACAGACTCATGTAAATAAATATTCATATGAGCATGAGTATGCACGTGTGCAAACACACACATACCAAAGTGTTTATAATAAATGCACTTGGGTTTGTGATCTCACCATATAGTTATAAAATTAGATTCATAAGATACTAAAAACTATCTAATCTAAGTGACAGAGGCAAAAACTGAATCCAAATACTCCAAGACTATTCTTCTTTCAATTATAGTCTACTGATAATACAGATCCAACATATCACCTCCCTATTCAATAAGTTCCAATGGTACCCCATCACCTCCAAGGTCAAATACAAAATTATCTACTTGGCATTCAAGGCCCTTTATAACCTACCCCCACCCTATTTTTCCAGTCTTCTTATACCTAATTTCTCTTTATATATTCTGTAATCCATTGACACTGGCATCTTTGCTATTCCCCAAACAAGACATACCATGTCATCACTTTGAGAATTTCCCTTCTAGTCCCAGCTAAAATCTCACCTTCTATAGGAAGCCTTCTTCCTGTTAATTTTTTCCTATTTTTCCTGTATATAGCTTGTTTGTACAGTTGTTCACATGCAGTCTCCCTTATTAAATAGAAAGCTCCTCAAGGGCAGGGACTGTCCTTCACTTTTGTTTGTATCTATGATCTTTGGTACATTGCCTAGCACACAGCAGGTGCTTCATGAATGTACACTGGCTATTTACTACATTGCCTTTCAGTGTAAGTATTCCCCCAATACCAAAAGCAACCACAGCCTCAAGGATCTGAGAAAGAGAAAGGATCCTAAGGATCATCTTGCCTAAGCTCTTTATTTTTATAAGTGAGGAAACTAAGGCCTCTGGCTCATCCAATATGACAAGGAGAAGGAAAGAGGAGTCAAGATTCAAAACCAGGTCTTCTGCCAACACTGCTATTGTTCTCTCCCTTATACCATGTTGCCTCTGCACTTTTTCATTCCATGACTCTCATCTATGTTCCTTCATGAATCTCTAGAGAGGAGCCACCCAATGTAATGGCTAACTTCCTCTAATACCTTTCATATTTTGGATAACTCACTGCAACATTCAAATTGCCCATACATTATCCAGTATTCTCAATAGCTGACCTGCCAACTTCCTTGATGATGTATCACAAGTACACAACATACATAAAAGTCTATTAAGCTGGAAAGACTTCGTGTTTGGACACATACACACACTCTTTAAATAAGTTGTTCTGGTCAAAAGAAAAAAAAATCATTATATAATGGTCTACACTCTAGTGATGAGCCTCTCCAGACATAGGAGATGTACACTTCAAACATAACCAGGTCCATACCTGAAGTATTTCCAGTTTCAGAGGACCTGCAAGAACTCATGTATCACTGGGATAGACTTCAAGAAGCTGTAGTCACATGGGGGAGGCTAGGTGGCACAGTGAATAGAGCACCGGCCCTGGTGACAGGAGGACCTGAGTTCAAATCCAACCTCAGACTCTTAACACAAAAACTACCCATGTGACCTTGGGCAAGTCACTTAACCCCAATTGCCCTCCAAAAAGAAAAAAAAAAAAAGGAGAAGAAGCTGTAGTCACAGCCAAACCATAAAAAGGTAACAGAAGAAAAACAGAGATAAAATGAAGGGTAACCCATAAAACATTTGGTGATAATACTGGCTCCCAAGAAAAGTCCTAAACACTGAGGCAAATAAGCAAAGGTGTGGAATATATATTCCTAAATGTTTTGAGAACAGATGGTTCTTGCTTCTAAGGCCATCATTCCAATGCTGCAATTCTGTCATTCTAGAGCAGTATAGTATCAGTAGATTAAATTTAACTTCCTACCAACTAGAGTTTTTCCAAACTAAAATTGGAGTCCTGTGAAGAAAATTAATTCCTTGTTACTACAGGTCTTCAAGCACAGGGCAGAGGCCCACTTGCAATGGCTGATGCGGAAAAGATTTCTGTTCCTGGTAGGGTGTAGATTACATAACCTATAATGTCTGTTTTAACTCTTGGACTTTATGATTCTAAGAGGATAGGCCCATTTGTCTGGTCTAGGTTAAACACATTCTTTAAGATAGATCAAGGATGGGATTAATACATTGTCTAGGTCCCTACATGTCCTATATTTGCTAATACTGTCATATATCATATAGTGTGAATACTTCCCAACTTGGGAGATAAGTACTAATATCTTTCTCCATTCTCACCTGTTGACATTCTATAAATCTTTTAAGGCCCAGCACAAAAACTATCTTATCCATGATATTCCTCTTGCCCAGCTATAAACTTCACCTTCATATTTCTACACCAATTTACCTTTCCTAACTTACACATTATTCACCTTCATGCATTCTATGATTCAACCAACCTGGGCCTTTTGCTTTTCCTCATTTGTGTCAAGGGATCTCTTGACATGACACCTTTGTGCTGGCTATCTTCCATGTTTGGAATGCAACCCCTCCTATATCCACCTTTTAGACTCCTTAGTTTCCTTCAAAACTCAACTCAGGCACCACCTTCTACATTAAACCCTTCATAGGATCCTATTGTGGCAAGGTTTGGATAGGTGTGCAGCATATGGGGCATGGGAGGGAATGGGAATATGAGAGGCATTCCACAGGGAATAAGAGAGGCATTCCACGGAGTACACGTGCAGTTGAGATGAGAGACTATAGGCCTCATCACCTCATGCCTAGAATACTGTAATAGCCTACTTGTGGATATACCTGCTTCAAGTCTCTCCTTACTCTCATCTATCCTCCATTAATTCACTAAAGTGATTTTCCCAAAGTGCAGGTCTGATCATGTCACCTCCATTCTCAATAATAAACTCCACTTGCTTCCTATTGCCTCCAGAAGCAAATACAAAATGTTCTGTTTGGCATTCAAAGTCCTTCATAACCTGGCCCCCCTCCTGCCTTTCCAGTCTTTTTACACCTTATTCCCCAACATACTTTCTTCCACTCTGGGTCTCTGGCCTCCTACCTGTCCTCTATGCCTGGAACACTCTTCCTCCTCTGCTCCAATTATTGACAGTCCTAGCTTCCTTTAAGTCTCAGTTAAAATCCAACCTTCTACTGGAAGCCTTCCCTCTGTTAATTTTTTCCTATTTTACCTGTATATACCTTGCTTTATATGTATTTGTTTGCATGTTTTCTCCCCCATTAAATTGAAAGCTTCTTGAGGGCAGGAATTGTCTTTGTCTCTTTTTGCATCTCAAGTGTTTAGTGCAATGCTGGTACATAGTAGGCATTTAATAAATGTTTATTAATTGATAAGCCGCTTTCCGGGAAAATGTAATTAGTGCTGAAAGGCTTTGGGATAACAGCGGAATCTCTTGGTCACCAGGACAGCAGCAGATGGAAGATGCTGCATCAAAGAGGATTGGCCACTGGGTCAGAAAGAAAAATCCACTCAGTAGACCTTAAAAAGAGTGACTTTGCCCTCTGGCGTTCTCTCTTTTCCCATCTGTCCAGCAATCAAGGACTGTATGGAGGCTCTCTCCGGAGGTTAGAAAAAAGGAAGCTCCCCCTCAGCAGCTATGGTGACAATAGTCACACGTATTGTTAGGCAAGCCTATACACTGGGTTCCTGAATATTTCTTTTGCTTTATTTCTTTTTTCTGGAATATACTTTGCTGATACTAAATTTTATAAAATCATGGGAATAGCCCAGATCTATTACAACCAGAGGGCAAAGTAAAGATAGAAAGAATCTACTTATCTTTGAAAGGAATCCCAAAAGGAAAAGTCCCAGAAATATCAGAACCAAAACTCAGCACTACATCCCCACTCCCACCACCACCCCAAAATAAAATTCTTACTGCAAACATCCAGGAGGAAGCATTTTGGGTACAAAGAAACCACAGTCAGGCTCACACAAGACCTTGCAGCTTATAACACGAGATCCATGACGGACATTTACAGACTTGGCAGCAGTCTCAAGACTTCAAAAATCAGGTGAGTTCCTGGGTTCCTCAGTCAGAACAGACTGGCATCAAGAGGAGTCTTCTACAAATAAAATCTTCTCTGAAATGATCCCTTCTCCAAGAGGGTGAGCCCAAGCCATGACCTAGCTGGGCAGAAGACATGGGTCCTGAGGGAGCTGCTCAGAAGGCACAGGGGTAAGGGGAAGGCGAAATGCCAATTCAACAGTTCTTGAGGGTCAGGGCTATTGCATTCTTGTCTTTGTAGTCCCAGAACCTGACATAATACATAAGTCATATGAGTGCTTAATAAATGATTATTGATTGACTGTTTCCTTTCATCTCAAGACACCTTTTTACTACTTATAAACTATATGTCTAATTACCATTTAGTTTCTCTATGTCCATATATCACCCTACCCTCACTTATCACCCTCACTCTACATTCCATGAAGGTCCTTGCATAAGAAGATATTAATATGAAACCTGATTATGCTACTTATTAACTGTATGATCCTGGACAAAACACTTCATTGCTCTGTGCCTGACTTTGCTTACTTGTAAAATGGGAAAATCTCTGTACTATCTACAAATTTAACAGAATAGGTATTGTGTTGTGAGGAACACTTTTTTAAAATCACATAGAATAATTAATATGAGTTATTATTAATAACGATAAATAGCAATGCAAGAATTGTCTTCTTTATCTTTGTATAACCTTACACACATAAGACAACACTCCGAACCTTGCAAGCACTTATAAATGCACTTCTATGTTGAATAAATGAATGGTTTAACTTCTCTGTTTATATTCTATATCTATGGTGTGGTAAAGACATTGAATTTGGGAATATTCAGTTAAGTTCAAACTCCAACTTTACCATAAGCTCTCCATATGACCTAGAGAAAGTCAATTATACCTTTCTGTGCCTCAGTTTCCTCATTTGTAAAATTAGGGGATTGGGCTACATGAAGTGGAAAGTCCCTGAACAATACTAGAATAATTTCATAATGCTAAATGTTAAAAACTTGGGTCTTCATTGGATGACAATAGGGAGTAGAAATACTAATGGGAAAGAGGGTCTGGGCTTGTTTCATCAATGTAAAGTATATTCAGCATGTAAAGTCTCACCACCAATATAGATCAGTAACTCCATCTATAATTTATAGTCTTAGCAAGTTGCCTGGGACACTGGGAAGTAAAGTAACTTGCCCACAGTCATACAGCTAGTATGAATCAAAGGTAGAATTTGGACCCAGAGCTTCCTAACTCCAAGGCTAGACCTCTCTCCACTGAATCATGGTGCTTTGCATGGAATTCTTAGACTCAGAACAATTCTAGTGGTCAGCAACTATCAGTTGTACTTCCCTAAAAATCTTTAAGGAGAAGACATGCATAAGAAAGAGATGGCACAATATAGGAGCAAGAGGAGTGGGCTTGGAGTTAGGAGACAAGAGTTTCAACCCTGGCTCTCCTACTTATTAGCTGTATGACTATTGACAAGTCACTTAACTTCTCTCACCACTAGTTTCCTCTTCTACCCGATGGGCAGAATTCAATGTGCTAAGCATTTACTAAATGCCTACTGTGTAGAAGGCACTGTGCCTTCAGTGAAAGATACAAAGACCAAAGAGAAACCAGTCCTTGTCTACCAGGGGTCTCTAATCCTTACATTTCATCTCTCACAAAGCTGTTTGGAGGAAAATGCTTTGTAAACTTCGTTTACTGTTATTAAAACTTCAATCTTCAATACTTCAAAGTCTTTGACTAACCTAGACAAGTTTAAATCTCACTGCCGATTTGCCAACTATTCTCTAAATCTATTTACTAAATTGCAGAAGAGTTATAATCTGTCTCCACTTTGTGAATACTAATAGAAATTAAACCACAGTTCCTTGAACTAGAGAAGCATTGAATAAGTATCTTCAAAATTTAGAAGGCCCCAAAATGAAGGAAAAGAAGATCTAAAACAAAGACAAAAATACTCTTCCAAAAGGGGTCCCTGGATCTTTTTATGATAAGAGTTATGTCTTCTAATCAGGACCGATTCCAGTAGTTATCTTGTTTGAAAAGGGAAGACCTTGACTATCTATGGAGAGTGAGATTAACAGAAAAGAAAATAACCAAGACCCAGACTCTTAACAATGGGTTATCTCTTTTGGTGTAAAGTTCACTAACTATACAGTATCAAGTATAGGATGGGTGGTTCAGTGTGTGTACATGTATTACTGGCCTATCTTGTATCAGTTACCTTTTAGGCTAGCATCAACAAGGTCAGCTCAAAGCTAGAACCAATAGCATTCCCTAAAGACATCCTTCTGAAAAATGTGTCTTTCATCCATTTAACCAGTGTGTAAGCCATAAAAAGCACAATTAAGAATAAAGTTAAGGGAATTCAAGACTGCTAGATGGCACAGTTATCATTGGATTGAGCTAAAAGTGACTAAAGACTAGTCCAACTCACTCATTTAAAGATAAAGAGCCTGAAACCCAGGGAGATGAAGTGACCTACCCAAGGTCCCATAGGATTCTTCATTCCACATACAGGGCTTTTGCCATTATACCACAATGCCTTTTCTAACATAAAAAAAAAAAAGTCTACCACTGTTTAGTTAAATGTCCTTCCTGGGAAAGATAGAAGGAATTGCTTTTTATAAGTTCAACCAAGTCATTTGTGGTTAAAATACGTGTTTACAACTCAGCAGATAACCAACTCCCTAGTTTCTTTTGGTTGAAGAATTGCAGTCTGGAACCTTATAGAATCAGTCTTTGAGCCTAATCCAAGCTGTTCATTTTACAGACAAGGAAACTCAGACTTAAAGAAATGAAGTAATCCCCTAGGAGTAATACTAGGCTCTAAACTCTTATCTTCTCATTCTAAAACAGCACACTTGGCCATTCAAGGACATTCTAGATCAGGGCTTCTTAAAAGTTTACCACTTGCAACCCACAGTTTAAGAAGTGCTGTATCACAAAAGATAGTGCAGTGGTTAGAACTAAAACCCAGGTAGCACAGCTCTCTGAAAAGTCTTCTTTCCATTTTACCACAACTGCCTCTAAAAAAACAGTCTCCAAAAGGGAAAAGTAACCCAATAAAGCACAGAAATGTCATGATTATCATTATTAATAACCTTTATATTTCTAAACTGTAACTTCCTAGAGGGCAGAGAACAAGTCTTTACTCATCCTGGTGAAAGCAATCTTTTCTTAAAGTTCTCTAGCACTCTGCCTAGACACGTGTTTCTCACTCTCCCTTGTATCAGTCATAGGTATTTGTAAACACATCCTTCTTCCTCTTAGATTGTAACCTCTTCGAGACCAGAGTCTATGTTGTATCTATTATTTGCATCCCTAGCACCTAGCAGGGTAGGCACACTATTAAGTGCTTAACAAATATTTGCTTAAGAAATGCCTCCCTTCATAGCAACCTTGTGGTGCTATTAAGTCCATATATAATTGATCTCATTTTATAAAAAAAGAAACAGGAGCAGCTAGGTGGCGCACTGTATGGAGCACCGGCCCTGAAATCAGGAGGACCTGAGTTCAAATGCAGCCTCAGATACATAACGCTTACTAGCTGTGTGACCTTGGGCAAGTCACTTAACCCTGATTGCCCTGCCTTCCTCCTCCTCAAAAAAAAAAAAAAGAGAAAGAAACAGAGGCTGCCCATAGTTAAATGGCTAGTAAAGGGCTAACTCAAGTCTCCTGACTCCAAGTCAAGTGTTTTTTCCATCATGTTGCTTAAAGTTCAAGTTTGATAAAGAATGCTATTTAGGGGTGGCTAGGTGGCACAGTGAATAGAGTACCAGCCCTGGAATCAAGAGGACCTGACTTCAAATCTGGCCTCAGACACTTGACACTTAATAGCCATGTGACCTTGGGCAAGTCACTTAACCCTCCCTGCCCTCCTCCCTTCAAAAAAGTAGAAAAAAAGAATGCTATTTAACATTCCCACAATATCCACACCTAGTTGCCAATGCTCTGTAATGAGCCTTTCCCTTAACTCAGTCAGTCAGTATTCAAAGTCTTTCCAGCATTATAATTTGCTAGACTTTACATTCCACTGGCAGATCCTTCCAGAACTCAAACATCAGAATGGGACTCCTCAGAGAAAGATTAGATTAATTTGAGAAATATATTGCTATAAATTTAACCCATCTACAAATAACTGTTTTACTTTGATTATATATTATCTGCACAAATGCATAACCTTCTTATAGGGAATCAAAGACAATAGTACACAGCAAATAGATAGTTTAAAGCTCTTTCCAATGAAAGAGCACTCAGTACAACTCTTAATTGTGTGGGAGGATTTCAAGACCAATTATTCTTACATTCAGAATTAATTATAGATTTTATGTAGTGTGTATTATGTATACAAACCCACACAACACTCATCTTATTTTGTTATTTAGGATTTTTTCCTCTATTGGTTATATTGCCTATGTAGCAAAATGATACATATTTCAAAGAGAAAACTCTACAAGAAAAAAGAACTAGGGTGTTATTCAGAATATGAAATGTTATAAAAGAGATTTCATGAGAAAGTCAATCCATTCACTACATAATTACTATAGAACAGAGGTGTCAAATACACTGTGGCTCCATCCAGTTCACAATACTTCCAAATGCCACCCAAACAAAATTAAAATGTAATTGGGACTGATCTCATAACCGCAGAAATATCATCTTCTGACATTTATGAAGAATTTGTAGGCTTCAGGGTAATCCCTCCCTCCAAATGCCTTAACTTATCTTTAGTAATGGGTGGAAGTTGCAAAGAGGCAAGCTTAGGCTTGATGTCAGGAAAAATTTTAGGACAATTAGGACTATTCATAAGTGGAGGGAGTGCCTGGCGAGACAGTACATTTCTCCTCATTGGAAGTGTAACGCTAAATGATCACTTGTCCAGTACATTGTACTAGGGATTCTTTTCAGAGTATGGCCAGGTCTAGATCAAGGATGCTCAAAGGGTATGCCATGACACAGTAGTATGCTAGCAGTTTACACTAAAAGGGCATTGAAATTGTGGGTATTTGGTTGGGTAAGTTTGCTTGTTTAACCCAAACCTGGGATTTCATGGGTGTAGGGAGCTCCTCATGAGAAACTTCCTCTGCCAAGGAAGATCAGTACATTCTCTACAACTTAAAAAGCTTAAGAGTTGCCTGGGGGTAAGTGACTTATCCAGGATCTCAAAGTAGGAAGTATCAGAACCAAGACTTTCTGAACCCTGGTTCTTGACTCAGAGGCCAGTGCTCTAGTCACTAGGCTACCCTATCAAGCTGGGAGAGGGTGCAGACTTGTTTTGCTTGTTCACAGAAATAAAAATTAGGAAGCATAGATAGAAATTGCTAAGAGGAAGATTTGGGCTTAATAAAATTCTCAGTTGCAGTGCTGGGATTTCCCAAAGCAGATGGCAAAGAAGATTGTGCCATTAGAGAAAAGTTATGAGAACCATTAGAGTGGACTGAGATCCCTTTGCAATCTAAGATGCCATGATTTTGTTAGTACCCAAACTAGATGGTCAAGGAAGGAGGGATCTAAGTGTAAAATAAAACTGGATAATCTTATACTGTTTGACAATAAATCACCCAAAATTTCTTTTAAAATTAGGAAAATCCCTTTCTTGACTACTCTACAACTCAAAGCCCAACATATATGTACTGTCAACTTTTCTACATTTCAGTTTTTATTTTTCCAAAACAAAGAACATTATTGAGTCTTGGTGTAAAAAAAAAAAGGCCTTAGTGTGTACTTTTTTCACAGTATCACTTTTTTCTATTTCATAAAATAAAATGAACAAAAACGTCATTAGCCTTTTTGTCTTTACCTTCATAAAAATCCAACAAAGACAAAACAAGTATCTGGTACTTAATCTGATAAGAAAAATCCCATAAGTCTGAATACCTACTTTCTAGTGCTAGTGCTAACATTTCATAGTTGTATGACCTTGGGCAAGTCACTTTACCTCTCTAGACCAAAGTTTGTGTAAAAGGAGGGAGAGGTAGAAAACATCATTTCTAGCTTCTTTTTCAGCACTAACACTTTATATTCTGGGGTTCCTTCCAGCTCTAAAATTCTGTTCCATGTCTCTGTGAAATGCTGAAAGACAGATCTTTTTATTTCACATTTTGTTAGTCAAGCATGCAAGCAGCATTTGACCAGAAAATGGTATATTCTAGTTCCTCTTACTTATTTTGAGGTTGAAATGTTCATCCAGGAAGCTCTCTAAAGTTAGGAGAACACAAGCACATGAGGCGTCTGTGCACACACTCTTTTTTAAAGACCCCAAACATTGTATTCACATCTGTGAGCACTCATTTTAGTACTACAAGCTAACAGGGCTTAGGTTTGGTTCAGAAACAAAACAAGGCTCTCAATGATAGCAGCACCAGCATACAGTGAGTCTACAAAGAATTAACTGGATTAATTAGCGAGGGATTTGAGAAGCAGCTTGGAACTAGAAAACCAAAACACGACATTGTTTAAATACTTTGGCAACAGATCAAGGTTTCCAGGCAGCATAGGGTTTCCTCCTCTCCTTTTCTGCTCGGTGTTTTAACACATTTAACCTGACAGAGGTACTTTTTCCATGAGATATGAATGACATTGTCAAAATACCAAAAAGAAAAAAGGAATTAAAAAATGCCACAAGCTGTTACCAATTCTGCCAACATGCGAGAGCCTAGGCAACATTAATTAAAAATCAATAGCTTATGACATAAATAGCTCTTATCTCGGGTAAACTATCTCTCTAAAATAACTGGCTTTATAGAAAAACAACAAAGCCCATGTCTTGTCAATTTACAAAATGAACCAACCAGTATAAAGGAGAAAAATAAGGAAGGGATGAAATGGACAATAGTACAAATGGGAGAAAGGGAGGTTGGATAGATGCATGCTTGGAATGCGGCACCATCTCCTGTCATTAAGAAATAACTGTGTGGAAAAGTCCAGGAGGGGATCACTTGCTGAATAGGTTTCCAGGAAGTCAAATTTAGACAATTAAGTTACTTTTCACAAACCCAGCATCAAAGTGATAAGATGATAATAATAGCAGATCACATTTTTAGAGCTTTCCTCACAACAATCTTTATGAGGGAGATAATGCAAATAGTATTGTGCTCTTTTATTTCTCTTTACAGATGAGAACACTGAAAGATCCAGAGAGGTTTAGCAGACTTGCCCAGGGTCACACAGCTAGCAAGGGTAAGAGACAGGACTTGAACCCAAGTCTCCTCATGGCAGATCCAAAATCATTAAATCTGGCAAACAATTTTAAAGGGAAAAAAAAAGCTCTCAGAAGCTCTATTTGATTTGTGAATTCTACATTGGCCCCACTTCTATTTCTGTGAGTCTCCTTTACCCTTCCTAGATATCTATTACTTGCCATACCAAAGCACTTCCTCAACTTCCCTGACTCCATACCTTGCCTCTCAGCTCAGGCAGGGAAATAAGTCTACTTGCTCTTGCTTACACACATCCTTCCATCTTCTATCTCCATGCCTTTGCACAAGCTGTTGTGCAATGCCTGAAATGTATTTCCTCTTCATTTCAAAATCTTTAACTTCCTTCAAAGCTCAGCTCAAGTGCCATTTCCTACAGGAGAGAATTCCTTACCGTGTTTCCCCGATAATAAGACCTATCCCGAAAATAAGCCCTCCCCTTACTGTGTAAGATTCCTCTAAAATAAGCCCTTCCCCGAAAATAAGCCCTATTGAGATTGCTACTGTAGTGAAGGTGATCCCCTGCGCTACATGCTACATTACGGTACCCTCTGTATGCACCGTCCCCCCCCACCCCGTGAAACGCATGCCGCGCTCCGAGCTGCATCCAATCAGAGCTGCAGCAGTGAGCGCGTCATCCTGTTCTTTATTGAATTCACTATTGAATAAAGGTACATTTTTTTGTTCACATTTACCTGTTTATTATGCTGTCAATGTTCATTAAAATAAGCCCTCCCCTGAAAATAAGCCCTCTGGTGTTTTTCTGTCCAAAAAATTAATAAGGCAGTGTCTTATTATCGGGGAAACACAGTATTACATCTCCCTCCCAGTTCTACCCTAAAAATTAACTTGTATTCACTTTATATATATTTAGTATTTGCTTATATGAGTGAAGCAGCATAGGGTATTGGAGCCTAAAAGAGCTGGGTTCATATCCCCACTCTTTCACAAACCGGCTGTGAGACCCTGGGCAAGTCATTTAATTTCTCACTACTCCAATTGAGCTATAGACCAATATCATTAAGGAAAACTGATTTGAAAATTTCAAATACAATCTTGTCAGACTACAGTAATTCATCCACGAAATCATTCATTATCATCAAGATGGATTTATATTAGAGATGCAAAGATGATTCAACATTAGGAAAACAATCGACATAATTAAGCACATTAAAAACAAAAACATGCCAAATCATGATTATCTCAATAGATATAGAAAAGGTCTTTGGCAAAGTATACCACTCATTAAAGCTAAAAACCCTATAAAATACATGCACAGAGTGACCTTTTTATATCATAAAAATTATCTATGTAAAATCAAAGGCAAATATATGCAATGGGGATGCCCTGGAAGCTTTCCCAATAAATTCAAGAATAAAGCAAAGATACCTAATCACTGCTTTATTATTTAATATAGCTCTAGAAATGTTAGCAATAAGACGAGAGAAAAAAATTTTTAAAAAAGGAAATAAAGCTATCCCTATATACCAATGAAATGAAAGATTTACTTAAATACTAGAGAATCAGAATCAGCAAAGTTATTAATTGTGACAATAACTTCAGCAAAGATTCAGGCAACAAAATAACCTTTCAGTGCTTGATACAATTGTGTAAGACTACAGTGAAGACAAAGAATAGAATTGTATGGGTCAAAGGAGTTTACTTATCCAGGAGCTCCCCATACCAATGAAATCACAGGTCCAGTTCCTATCTCTATCTCTTATATATATAGACATTGTTTTTCCTAAAACTGGGGTTTTAACACAGGGTCCTTGAATAGATTTCAGGTGGTAAATGAACTTGGAAAAAATATAACTTTATTTTCAATAACCTTTAATTGAAATTTTATCATTTCCTTCTATTACAAATGTAGGTAAGAAATCATAGTAGTATTAGCGGTACTATTACTAATAGAAATTACAGGTATTTTCACATCACATTACTGTTGCTGCAGATATTTTACACTCATCATTACTTGAAATTAAGATTATTAGACCTGCCTCAGATCACAAATGATCATAATCTTCCCATCTACAGACACTTCTACTACAAAAGGCAACTCTGCGCCTAAGCTGTCATTCAGCCATGAAAAAATAACATGTTCCCAAATTGGTGACCCAGATAGCTAACTTGTTTTTCAGTTTCATATATCTACAATTACATACTGATTAACATATGGAAAGCAGGAGGTCAACATCATTTGTTAAAGTTCTGCAAAACTGGGCAGATCAAATAAGAATTCTTAACTCTTGTTAAGGCCTCCTGTAAAACCTCCTGTAACACTGATAGGCCTGGCTATGTGTGTAGATCAGGGGAGTTCCAATATATTTAATAACTGAGATAACTGGAGTGCGTTGTTTAAAGTAACTTCATATTACTCCTAACAAATTGAGCAATGATATGTGTCATACACAACAAAGTAAGCTCTGTAAGTATAAAAGCGATTTCTTTTAATTGCTTTTCTCTTCATATTCCTTTTGTACATTGTCTATTTTGAAGTAAACATGTGTACATGGCAGTATGCTTTTCAAGCAGTATTCACACGTTATTATTCTAAGAAAATATCACAAGTTTTAAAAATAATTTCATAAGAACACTGTGAATTACATCAGAAATGAGGACCACAATTTCTAGGAAGACCCATAAAGTCACATACATATACAGCAAAAAACAAATTCCTGAAAGGACCTAATTCCTGAGTTATTACTGTAATCTATGACTATAGAGGGATTAAAAGCCATTAAAAAGTGTTAACACTTTGGATAAAGTGCAAAACTGTCTTATTTTTACTTATATGCCATACAAATTTCTTGACTATCGTATACTTTAACAAAAATTTTGTGCAAATTTATCAAATAAATCACTCTAAAACCATACAAAATTGTTTGCAAAATATTGAGTGAATCAAATACTTTATTTTAGCTTTATTTTATACTTCTGACAATTCAAATTGGGTCTGTAAAAGAAAAGGAAGCATGGTGAAAAATATGTATAATATGGTTTCTCTTGCATTAATGATCACAACAGGACAAAAAAAAAAAAACACGGTGTTTTTGTGTAGAAAAATCCTTGCAAATCAAAGTATGAAATCTGCAAAACTAAAAAAGCACCTCACAAATGTACATGCTGAAAATGTACCTAAAGATATAGATTTTTTTTCATGCAAAGAAAACTCTTTTTAAAAAGTTGGGACATTTCCAAAACTTGGATTTGTCATTTCATAAAAACCTCTTCTTGAAGCATCCTATAAAATATTTACTGGATTGCCAAACAAAAGAAGTCCCATGCTACCTGGAGAGACTTTAGTAAAGTCATATGTACTGTTAGCTAGTTTGAGGACTGCAAAAGAGTAAAATAAAAATGGGAAGCAATACCACCATTAAATAATGTGACACATTCTGAAATAGTTGATTTTTTAAATATTCTTAAGGTCATCAAGGAATTGGCAATTCCCTATTACCCTTCAGTATGCAATTAAATGAAATTACATTCATATATACCTTAATGAACCTAGCTGCTTATTTTTTATACTATGCTTACACTAACGGCATCAAAGAAGAATTTTTATTTTCTATGTCCTTTCTGGAAATTACAAAAGCCACCAACAATTAGGAAATGGTAAAAACAAAAAAAAACTTTTTGGCCAAACAAAACTTTTACTGGGGAAAAAAAGCTCACTACTCTTTGAACAAATGGAACTCCTGTGATATTTGGTAATATCTTCCGTTTTGTTACTTAATGAAAAAAAGGAAGCTACTCACATCAGTGTCACTCATTGCTTTCTACACAGATATATACTGACAAAAAAGACACTTCTAAAAATCCTGAAATAAATTTTGTCAACAATCACAAAAGTAACCAAGTTTATCAAAAGCAAGTCCCTGAATCATTATATTTTTAAAATATTTTGCCAAAAAGATTGGAAGAGTATATGAAGTGCTATCACAGCAAAGTGTGTTGGCATTCAGGTTAACATGTCTTTAAGCTCTGGCTGGAACTAAGGAAAAAAAGTTTTACTTTTTTGGAAGGAAAAAGAAAAGCCACTCTTGAAATACTTTGAAAGAGAGGGTTTTATCCATTGGTTGGCTTATCTGGCAAATATTTTAACCATATGAATGAAATAAATCTTTCAATTAAAAATCCTGAAGTCATCATTATTGATGCTACCAAAAATTAACAGTTTTCTTGGCTAATCTGTCAACATGGAAAAAGAGAGTACAGGTCAAAATACCTGCAAACTTTCAGGTGTTAAAGAAATGCTTTACCAAGATGGAGTGGAGATACAAAATTCTCTGTCAATTTCTTTGGAAAGAGAAATCTGAGAATGCCTGGAAACACTTTGGAAATCTTGCAAAAGTTATTTTTATCTGGATGGCATTACAATCCCTTTCTTTACAATCCTTTTCTTTCTGATATAAACCGTATTAAGAAACCAACCCAGCCAAAGATGAATTCATTGGTTGTAGGACCAATTTGCAACAAAATATCTTTATGAATCTTAATTATCAACAAAATCTTAATCATCAAAATGAAACAAAAATTGAAATCAATAAGATGTCTAATTTGATATGAATGTTGCCTTGTCAAAGACTGTTCCATACTCCAATGTCTCATTCAAGATAAGGAACAGCAGTTTTCATATCTTTTAAAAGTAAAATTTGACTTTAATTTGCCTATATTTTAAATGCACTAATAATTACATATATGTATTGCTATATCACAAATTTGTTTTTTTAATATTTCAATAACTGTATTTTGATACATTTTATTTCCTTGGTAATCTTATGGATTTTATTTTATGCCGCTAAAAACATTATTCTGAAAAGGTGTTCACAAGTTCTACAAGACTATCAAAGTCCATGACACAAAAAATGGTTAAGAACCTCTGCTCTGATGGAATATAAACTCCTTGAAGACAAGATCTATTTGGTTTCTGTCTTTGTATCCCCCAGTGTTCAGCATATGGCAGGCCCTTGTTCATCTGAAAATCTTCCCATCCTTCAAGACTTGGCTCAAAAACCATTTCCTCCTTTATCATCCAAGGAGGAAATAATTTTTCCTTCCAAAGACTTCATGTAGTATTTTGTTAATATCTCTCTTTTGTACTTAAAATTTTAGAATATCAAAACTGGAAGAGACTATTATAATTATTATCATTATTAGTATTAATGCCAACTTTCTAAAATGTCATTTATATAGTACTTTAAAGTTTGCAAACACTTTACATACATGAACACATTTAAACCTCACAGCAACCCTGTGAAGTAGATGCTACAGATATTTGTATTCCCATTCTAAAGATGAAGAAACTGAGATTTAGAGAAGTGACTTGACCTTGGCCACATAGTCAGTCAATAAGCATTAAATAAGCACCTACTATATGTTGGGTACTATGCTAAGTGCTGGGCATACAAAGGAAGACAAAAAATCAGAACCTGCTCTCCAGAAATTCCTAGTCTAATGAGAGAGACAATATGAAAATAACTATAATTCAAACAAGATAGAAAAAGGAATTATAGGAAATCTCAGAAAGGAGGAAGGACTGGGAAAGGCTTCTTGAAGAAGGCAGTATTTAGCTGAGAAGCTGAGAGGCAGAGATGAGGACAGAAAGAGTTTGAAGAAAAGGTGATAACCAATGAAAATACCCAGTATGAAGATAAAGTCTTTTGTGCAAGGAAGAACAAAAAGGCCAGTGTCAAGGAACAGCAGAGTATGTGGGAGAAGTAAGGTAAAATAGCCTAGAAAGGTAAGAAGGGGTCATGTTATGAAGGGTTTTAAAGATTGTACATTTGATCCTAGAGGTAACAGATTGCTATAGGAGTTTATTGAAAGGAGGGAGAAATTGTTACATAGTGAGACCTGAGCTCAATTTGACAACTGTGTGGAGGACGGACCAGGCAGGGAAAGGAACCAACAGGTTATTGCAACAGTCCAGACAGGAGGTGATGAGGGCCTGCACCAGGGTGGTGGAAGTGTCAAAGGAGAAAAGGGAGCCTATACAAGAGATGTTATAAAGCACAAATGACAAGACTTGACCACTAATAGATATGGGTGATTAGAGAGAATGAGGAGTTAATAATGACACCTTGTTGGAAAGTCTGATTGATTAGGAAGATAATGGTGCCCTCAACAGAAATAAGGAAGATCAGAAGAGGAAAAGAGTTTGGTGGGGAAAGACAATGAGGTCAGTTTTAGATATGCTGAATTTAAAATGTCTATGGAACATCCAGTTTGAGATGTCCAATAGGTGGCTAGAGATATAAGACTGGAAGGCAGGGGAGAGATCAGGAATAGAAAAGGAGATGTGAGAATCATCTGCACAGAAATGATAGCTGAATCCATGGGAGCTAACAAGATTACCAAGTGAAATGGTATAGAGGAAGAAGAGAAGAGGACCCAGCACAGAGTTGGGGGGGTGGGGATTAGCAGACATGCCTAGGATGAAGAGCTAGCAAAGGAACCTAAGAAGTGGTCTAACAGGTTGTCAGAGGCAAAATTTAAACCCAGCTCACCTGATTCCAAATCCAGGAGCCTTTTTATAAAACAAAGTTATTCAAAGCCATATAGCCAGTCATATGCAAAGCTAAGACTAGAGCCCAGAACCCCTGACAATAAATAAAAGTTTTTGCCACAACTTCACTCCCTCCTTGAATATAGTCACAGACACCCCAAAATTCAAATCATCTGAAGAACCATTAAATGGCAATCTGAATCAACAGGTCAAGACCATACTAAGCACATGACAATTAAAAACCGTATGTGCTTCCAAAAGTATGGAAATGTCTTTCAACAAATCAGACCCAACCAATGAAGAGAGTAATTCAAAATAATCCCCTATCAGGGCGGCCAGGTAGCACATCGAGTAAGAGCACGGGCTCCAGTGTCGGGATGACCTGGGGATCAAATCCAGGGGCAAATACTTAGCACCACACCCAGAAATAACTGGCCGTGTAACCTTGAGCAAGTTACTTAACCCTGATTGCTTAAAAATAATAATAATAATCCCCTATCCCACTATACTGTTGGGAAGATTTTATGTGCATGCTCCTGTTTACCAGACAATCTCTTCGGGAATAGGTATGGAGAGTTTGAAGAAATAGGCAATAACTCATGATAATATTAATTTCAATACTAGTCACACTTTATAGTTTACAAAATACTTCCCCTCCCCCAACAGCTTCATGAGGTAGTTTGTATGAGAACTATTATCCTTATTTTAGAGAAAAGGAAATACATAGTAAAAAGTAAATTATTGGGGCGGCTAGGTGGCAGTGAATAGAGCACCAGCCCTGAAGGCAGGAGGATCTGAGTTCAAATCTGGCATCAGAAACTTAACACAAAACCAGCCATGTGACCTTGGGCAAGTCACTTAACCCCAATTGCCCTACCTTCCACCCTCCAAAAGCAAAAAAAAAAGTAAATTGTTCCTGATCACACTGATAGCAAACGTCAGAATCCAGTTCTGCAACATCTCTCCAGCCCTTCCTCTCCAATACCACTGACACTGCCCTAAGAAAGGATCCCCATTACCACCCAGTATTATCATGGCTTCCTTACAAATCTCACTTCAACTCTATCCCTCCTTCCAATGAATCCTGTACAAAATTCATTTTCCTTATTATAGATCTGATCATATCACTCTTCTCAAATCCCTTCCATGACTCTCCATATTCTGAGTAAAATTCAAACTCCTCTCTTTAGAATTCCATGTCCTCCATAATATTCTACCCCCCCCCCACTTTCCCAGGCTTATCACATTCCACTCCTTGCCACATAGTTGGTTAAGATAAGCCTACCTAGACCTCTGTACATACATACCCTCACTCTCCAACTTGTGGGTCCTATAAAGAGAATTCTCTTCTTTTCCCTATTAAATTACTACTGATTCTCTAAAGCCCAATGCAAATACTACTTCCTACAAGAAGCCTTCTCTGCCACACAAAGACTACTACCACCCACTGCTCTTCCCCCAAAGAGAAAATTAGTTTAGTCCCCCAGACATCAAACAGGACTTTGCTACTACTCCTCACATACTTGTGTTAGTTTGTATCACAGTATTACAGAATTCATTATCTTCTGCCCTCCACCCCACCCCCCAACCTCCCCCTCTTCTGAATTTCTCCATACAATACAGGATACTAACAACCTTCCAGTTATGCAGATTCCAAATCTTACAATTGTTTTTAATACTTCACACTTTAACTAATTCCACCTATACATCAGATACTCTTTTTAATTCTATCTCCACAATCCTTCTCACATCTGTCCTCTTCTCTCCACTTAGACAGCTACCATCCTAGTTCAATTCCTCATCACTTCTCACCTGGACTATTGTATTAGCCTCCCAATTGATCCCCCTACTTCTAGTCTCAACTATTTCCATGCTCCACACAGCTACCACAATGATGTTCCTAAAGCATGAGTCTGACCAGTCACTCCCCTGGGGACTAATGGCTCCCTAGTTACTACTAGGATCACATGTAAATCCATCTGGTTGGTATTTAGTCCTTATCAATCTGGCTCCCGCCTACCCTGCCAAGCTTATTATAAATGATTCTCCTTCATACTCTATAAGATCCAGTCAAACTCATCTATTTGTTGTATCTCACAGATGACATGCCACCTCCCATCTTTGGGCCCCATGCATGGAATGCATTCCCTCATGCATTCCTCTTAAATTTCCTGGTTTCTTCCAAAGTTCTGCTCACACACCACTATCTGTATGAGATTCCCAGGAGCTCCATGACTGCCAAGTGTTTCTCCCTCCCCAAATTACTTTGTATTTCATTTATATATACTATGTGTATGTGTGTGTGTAGGCACATGTGCACACACTATTTCCCCTTATTAAATATGAGCTCCTTGAAAGCAAAGACTATAGTCTTTAATCTCTATATCCCAGTGCCCAGCACCTAATAAGCACCTAAAAAATGACCGATTGGCCAATATGTATTTGTCTGGCTTGACCTTTCATCCCAACTTGTGATTTAAATCATTGTTGAAAACTCTGTATGGAAAATCCTTACTACCATGCAGAATAGCAACTACTGCCCAGTGTACAGTCTTGAAAGCCACATGGGGAAAAGAGAAGCTATGACTTGGGAATGGTTATATTTCTGGTACATATCAGAGGTAGGCCTCAAATACAAGTCTTCCTGATTCAGCATTATGATCATTTGTTTATAATCACATCCTCCTCCTACTAGACTATAAAATCCACAAAAGCAGGGATAGTAATTTATCTAAGCACATAAGATGTACACATCTTCCAGAATCTAATATATATGTTCTACAAAGAAAAAGTATTTAATAAATGGTTGCTGAATCAACTGACTTCAAGTTCAGTGCTTTTTTTATTACACCAGGAGCTATTCAGTAACTATTTTCAAGGACAGAAAACAAGATTCCTGTTTTCCAAAGTGTCTTCTAGTACTATCATTCAACATCCTCTATTTCAACATTCTATATTCTAAGGCCCTATCCCACACTACTATTTTGTTATATGTTCCAGGTCCCTCTAGAATAGAGAGCGTGTATTTGATGGTGAGAAAATGTGGCATTAGGGAGGGAGTACAGAATTAGCAACTTAATGTTGGCCACAATGCAGATAAGCAAGAAGAAATCAAACACACATGGAATTACTAAATGTCAAACTATATCATAAAGCAATAACTAAAAAATTATTTGTTACAAATTAACAAACAGGAAGGCAAATAAGGAAAACAGATAGTTAAGCAAAAAACAGTAGGAATGAAAAACAGCAGCCTAGTGTGTAATAAACTTAAGCATATGAATTACTGGGAAAAGAACTCTATTTGAAAAGAACTGCTAAGAAAACTGGAAAGTTTAGCAGAAATTGCTAGGCAAACATCTTACACCACATACCACAATAAGCTCAAAATGGATACAAATAGTAGCAAAGTGGCAATAAGACTTTCACAGGGAAGAGGGAAAATTCTTAACCAAACAAAGAATTGATCATAAAATATAAGAAAGACAATTTAAATTACATAAAAGTAAAATGCTTTTTTACACATAATGAAAATAGAAGAGAAACTGCTGATGGGAGAAAATTGCAAAAGAAAATTCACTGATAAAAGTCTTATATCCAAATATAAAAGGAAATGACACAAATATATAAAATCATAAAGCCATTCCCCAGTAGATAAGTGGACAAAGAATATGAAACTTTCAAAAGAAAAATCGCAAACTATCAAAATCTACATATTGATAGATTTTGTTCATATACGAAAGAAATATCCAAACCAATAACAGAGAAATATGAAATAAAATACCTCTGAGTTTTTATCTTATACTTTGAAAATTGTTAAAGATGACCAAAAAGTACAAATAATTGATGTTAGAGGAGCTAAGGAAAGACTCACTGAGACACTGTTGATATAGTTATGAAACAGTCTAACCATTCTGGATACTACTTTTAAATTACATGAGAATTAGACTAAACTGTTTCTATCATTTGGCATTTTTAATCTTTTTTTTTTTTCAATTAAAAGCATCCCCTCTCTCTCTCCCACCTCCAAAAGAAAAAGAAAATCTTTAAGAAAAACATTTGTGATCAAGCAAAACATTCCTACTTGGCCATGTCCAAAAATGTAGGTCTCATTCTGCATTTCAAGTTCATTACCTTTCTGTCAGATGGGTGTAACATTCTTCATCATCTAGAATTATAGTAGTCATTGCATCTACCAGGGTTCCTGAATCCTTGAAAATTGTCTTTATAATAATTTTATTGTTTAAATTGTTCTCCTGGTTCTGCTGACTTCCCTCTACATCAGGTCATATAATCTCTCCAGGTTTCTCTCAACGCATCTCTTTTATCACTCCTTATGGTACAACAGTATTCCATTACATTCATATATAATCATTTGTTCAGTCATTTCCCAATTAATAGGCACTTGTCCTTAGTTTCCACTTCTTTGCCACCATAAAAAGCGCTACTACAAATATTTTTGTGCTTAAGAGTTCTTTTTTCTTTTCTTTCTCTTTGGAGTATAGGCCTAGCACTTCATGTTAACAAAAAATATGGACATAGAGTGGGTACTCATCAATTTAGAAATGGCAAAAAAAAGTAAAAATCAAAACCCTGTAGTGTAATAATGTAATGAAATATTACTGTACAGTGAGAAATGATCAATATGAGGGATTTAATGAAACATGGGAAGATTTGTATGAACTGATGCAAAGCAAAATAACTTGTGTTTTTGCTTGTTTTTCTTTGTTATGAAGTACAGTTCAGTAGGGGAGGGGGAAATTGAAGAAATCCTAAATTAATATAAGAACAAAAAGTATCAATAAAACTATTTTAAAGAAAAAAAATCAAATCTATTCTCTGTGGTTCTAGGCTTCTCTACCAAGAAGGATCTTAAAAGAAGTATAATTAAGGTAAGATGAACCATCTGCCCAACAACAAAAGGAAACCACCAATAAATTAAATAATGTAGTGAGATGTTTGTTATCTAATTCAGAGGAATCACTGGATGTGCCCCCACAGGTGGCCCTGAGACCTGTTTTGTTAAGTCAAAACTGAAGAAAGACATAGGCAAATCAACCTTGGCCATGTTTTGTCACTTGATCTGGAAAGGGTCCACCTGTCACTGCCTCACTCACTTTTAAAAGTAGTTAAAACAATATCCTGCAGATGTTTTTGTTGTTTTTTTTTAATAACATTTACTCAAGTAAATTCTAGTTAATATGATTAGTAGAATAGTACCAAATTTTTTATGGGGGGGGAGGGTTTGGGGGAGAATTCATCAATTTATTCTTTTGAGTGCAAGGAGAAGCAAAAAAAACCTACAAAACATAAATGCATTTTTAGTCAAAGGGATAGGGAAACCACGAAATTATTTAATTTTTGAGCTCTGGAACAATCAACTAAAAATGAGACATCAGACTTCATCTCCTAAATCTCATCTAACTGAAGCATGGAAAAATGGGCTGATTGTAAGTCAACCAATATATTCTCAGAAGTACACTGTCACCTCTGATGAACCACAACAATAATTATTTCAACAAAAGAATTGGTAATGTTCTAGAAATAGAGTTCATACAATTACCTTGGACTGGAGAAGTACATAATGAATCCATCAGAAAATGTTACAGCTAGAAGGGAACTTGAAATACAGAACACTAAAACTGGAATTCTAGAAGGGACCCTCAGAGGTTATCTAGTTCAGCAAACACTTAAAGCATGAATCTCCTTTTTGATATCTTAGACAAGAGGTCACATCTACTGACATAACATGCAATACCTCACTGGGCAGCCCATTCCATTCCAATCAATTTTATTATGTTTTACATTCCTGTGTTCTGCTCAGGTATGATTCAAGTATAACACTTTTATGTTAAGGTATCTATAAATACCAACCAGAATGAGGTGGTCATCTAATCTACATAATGAATCATGTGAGTTTGGACTATGGGACACTAAACTACTCAAAGAACCCAACGGGCAAATTTATAACTATGTATCTCCATTTTAGGGTATCCATACTCCCATATAATCCAACCATTATAAAGATGAAATTGACTAGATGACAACTAACATCCCTTCCAGCACATAAGATTCTATAAGTAACTATATAAACCAATATCAAGTGGTATTTTGCCTCCCTGTCCTTCATATCAAGGTCAAATTAATCATTTATATAGATAGTCCTGATCACATCATTCCTATGACAATAATAATAGCCAATATTAGCTATTTGCTTCTACAGTACATATAATACAATTCAAACAATAAAGATGATTATGACCCCTACACAATGATGACATGCAAAATTGTGACATATTCCATTTTTGTATTATAATAACAAAACAATAGCTAACATTTATATAGCACTCACTATGTGACAGGAGTACTAAGCACTTTACAACTATTATCCTCTTTGATTCTCACAACAACCCTGGAAGACAGGCACTATTATTATACCCATTTTACAGATAAGGAAACTGAAGCATACAGAGGCTAAGTGATTTGCTCAGGGTCACACTAAGTGTCTAAAGTTGGATTGGAACTTGGCTCTTCCTGACTCCAGGTCCAGCATTCTATCTACTATGCCTTCGAGTTGCTTAGCTGGTATCTTCACTGGCTTGCAACTGGCCTAATGAACAAAATAAACTACTATGCCTGGCACTGATGGCTCTCAATAATATGACACCACCCTCCCTTTCCGGTTCTGTTCTATATCATTACTCTCTGCTCATGATGAATCCCCTTTCTACCCCCTGCAAGTGCCACATGTCCTCATCTCCATTTTACTTCATTCAAGACTGCTCTTCTGCCATCTTTAAAAAGCCTTCTTTGATCCCCCAGCTGGGAGTGTTCTCTCTTCTCAAAATTTCTTAGAGCACTCTCCTAAGATCTATCCTTCAGGACCCCACACACACAGAGATACACAGATAGATAATAGATGCACCGATACATACAGCATTTATTAAGCAATTACTATGTGCCAGGCACTCTGCTCAGCACTGGGGATACATATACAAGAAATCAAGGCAGTCTCTGTCCTCAAGAAACTTATATACAAACGAAAAATAACATATAAAGGAGAGTGGGGGTGGAAGGTAGGGAAGATAGAGGTGAGAAGGAACTGTTGGCCCTCAAGTGCGAAGAAAGATAAAGCAAAGGCTCACCCATCAGGCCCCAGATGTTCCCAAGTGGCAATGAAGGCAGAAGTGGAGGCAATATGGGTTGAAGCTGATAGCAAGAGAGGGTTTTCTATGTGTTGTACCCTAGCACTCCCTATAGATTATAAGGTCCTTGAGGACAAGAATTGTTATTTTTTTCATCTTTGTATCCCCAGTACCTTCTACACAATAAATACTTAATAAAGATGTACTGAATTGAAGAAAGAATAGGACGCTAATACTTCCTGTGAAATACCTGACTTCATGAAACTCCCCACACTTATTATGACAACTGCGACAGTCTTGTTAATCCACTTATAAAATGTAGCAGCAAAAATAAAAATACTATGACACATAAGATGACATACTAATTTATCATCTAATAATTAAGCTTTCAAGGCTTACACTGCAAACACAGTGCTACAGATGATGGTGTTGTTCTAAACTGAATACCTTGAAATTGTGTGAAGAGTTCCACTTTACATCTTGGTCATTCACTGTCGTGCAAATACAATCTGTACATCAACATACTAGCTTTTCAATCACCTTAACTTTTTGAGGAGCTAGAAAAAGCTCTTCGTTTTTTCTTAAGCATTTATTACCTATTAATTATTTCTGAAGCTATAAACTGAATTCAGTTCAAAAATGAGGGAAACTACTTTTGAAAACGTATTGTTTCAATGAGAGAAACTAGAAAAAAAAAACTGATAGAAAGCAAAGTAAACAGAATCGGGAGAGTAACTGACACAATCATGAATTATAACACCAAAAAATACCCCACTGAAAAATATCAAAACTTTGATCAATCATGTCTTCAGAAAGGTCATAATTCATAATAATGAATCATAATTCTCTCTTCTGCACAGAGAAAAAAATGGACTATGAGAATGGCATGTGGCCCCCAGTTCTCAGATATGACCAGTAAGGTGTGTGTTTGAATACTCTGTACTTATTTTGTTCTAAGAGGAAACACAGGGGAAGGCATTGGATTCAATTTTTTTTTAAAGCAATTGGGGATAAGTAACTTGCTCAAGGTTATATGGCCAGTTATTTTGTGTGGGTGCCAAGTATCTGAGGCCGGAACCAATCCCGGGTCTACCGACGCTGGGGCTGGCGCTCTTACTCACTGTGCCACCTGGCCACCCCTGGATTCACTTTCATACCTGCAAGCAAAATATTTACCTCTACAATTGATCGTTTTCTTTCAAACCAGAGGGGGAAAAACTAACTTGTATTGAGAGAAGTAGCATAATTTAGCAGGTAGACTAGGGACTTAAAGAGTCAAAAGACCTGGTTTTACATTATGACTACAACTTTTAATCATATCATTCACAACAAAACATTTCCCGTAATCTTCAGCTTCTTCATGTATGAAATAAGGGCATTTATACTTGCACTATCTCAAAGTGCTATAGTGAGGACAATGCTTAAAAATATAGACAAATATTAGCCATCATTGGGCAAGTCTAATAATAATAACCATTACCATCCCATTATAGTTCTGCCTGGCCTTAAATCCATTATCATCTGTTCTAAACAGAACTAAGAATGACTTCCAAATTAATGAAGGAATAAAATCTAGAAAATATCAGCAATAAAGACTGGACCAATGTAGATTATGCAATGAGGTAGTGGAATTGTACAGCATGCAGGCTACAACAATTTAATGTTTACCAAACATCACATGTTTACCAGCATCAAGAAGGGCATGATTTGGGGTGGCTAGGTGGCACAGTGAGTAAAGTGCTGGCCCTGGAGTCAGGAGGACCTGAGTTCAGATCCAGCCTCAGACACTTAACACACAGAAAAAAAAAAAACTAGGGGTGTGACCTTGGGCAAGTTACTTAAACCCAACTGCCTTCCAAAAAAGGAAAAACAAAAAAAAAAAAAAGAAGGGCATGATTAAGTGGTCAGAAATATATAGCAGAAGTTCACTATTCTATATAAGTAAACAGATGACAAATCTCCATATTCAAATACAAAACACCCAAAAATAGTTGAGAATTCAACAAAGAAACTGTACTAAGAACAACGTATCATTACAGAAAGAACAGTCATCCACATAAAACTCTATGCTGTTATGAGGGGGGAGAAACATTGGTCTTAAATGTTTATAACATAGATCTATAAATTTTAAGACCAACGTTTTGAATAGATGTTTTCATACCAAATAGTCATGATCTTCAAACTGTATGAAATGAAAAACTTTCAAAACACAAAGACCTAGAGGAAGAAATTAAAACCACGTGTAAAAGGACGAAGTATATGCCATTATTGTCATACTGTCTACCAGTGGAATCATCCAGAAGATGGTTTCAGTGAATCTCTAGCTACATGGTACAGTAGATAGAGTGCTGGGCCTGAAGTCAGGAAAACCTGAGTTCAAATGTGACCTCAGACATTAGCTGTGTGACCCTGGACAAGTCACTTAATTGTTTGCCTCAGTCCCTCTTCTGTAAAGTGAATTAGAGAAGGAAATGGCAAACCACTTCAATTTCTTTCCCAAGAAAACCCAAATTGGGTCAGGGTGAGTTAGATATGACTGAAAAGACACAGCAACAACAAAAAACAGAAGATGAACCTACATCTTACTCAAATGCAAGAATCAGTGATTTTGTCCAACTGTACAATAATTCATGGTATGTTATATACAAGAATAATAGTAGGATAAGGTCTTATCCTTAGACTATTGTTATCTGAACCCCATAAAAAGGGTAAGAAGGATGTAATGATAATAAATAAAAACCTATACAATGTTACAGCAGTTAGGTGGCACAGTGGATAGAGTGCTGGGCCTGAAAAAAGGACGACTCATCTTCCTGAGTTCAAATATGGCCTCAGACACTCACAAGCTCTGTGACCCTAGACAAGTCATTTAACCCTATTTGCCTTAGTTTCTTCATCTGTAAAATGAGCTGGACAAGGAAATGGCAAACCACTGTCATACCTTTGCCAATAAAATCCCAAATGGGGTCGCAAAGAGTCAAACACAACTGAAAAGAATGAACAAAAAACAACATGCAATGTTAACAACAACCTCAAAAAACAAGGCCCATCACCCTAAGGCAAAAAAAAAAAGGAATATTTCTTCATAAAAAGGATTTTTAAAAAATTAGATATTGTCAAAGCACATGATAAACAGGTTTAAAACTTATTAGCAGGGTCACTTAACCTTTATCTGCCTCAGTTTCCTCATCTGTAAAATGGAGACAATACAAATACCTATCCAAGTTTGTTGTGAAGATAAAACAAAATATCTGCAAAGTCCTTTTCAAACCTTAAAGCACTATATAAATGCTAGCTGTTATTATTATTATTATATTTTATAAATACTTCTGGAAGAAACAGACATTACAGAACAACAGTAAAAGCCAACAACAGGTATAAAACCGTGAATTTGCCAAAAGTAAATGCAAGCAGCTTATCTCCAACAATCTACCTGAGGGTTTTCATGATGACCTCTAGCTGCTTGTATTTTCCCCTCAAAAATCACTTTTTTATCTATTTTGGATCTATTTTTATGTATTTTTAAAAGTATTATTTTCTTGTGTGGACAATTTATTTTTTGAAAGAAGGAAGAAAAGTTCATTTTGTGTGAAACAACTTGAGAAGAAACACAAGACTGCCAAGGTCTGAGGAAAAAAATCAGCTCCTCAGATATTAGTTCTTAGAGGGCATGAGAGAGAACAGTAGTTCCGAGGCCAAAGAACTGATGTCAGAAATGGTTTCAGTGCATTGTTTCCCAGCAGCTAATCTGGCCAGGACTGCTTTCAGGACTTTACATCCATTAAACTGTGAGCCTCTTGAGAGCAAGGACTATTTTTTGTCTTTCTTTGTATCCCCAGTGCTTGACATAGTGCCTGGCACATGGCAGGTGCTTCACAACTAACTCTAACTCAAGACTGTTTGGGGACTACAGGCCTATTCTATGATAACTATTTGTGTCACATCTGACAGATATGTAGATTCGGGGTTTATCAACCCAACTTAGAAATGTGTTATTATTCATGAGGAGGCCCTAACTTGAGTCACTAGGGGCCATAAGTCAGAAGTCAAATTTAGGGAAAAGATCCAAGAAGCTGATAAGAAAAGGAGCACACAAGAACCACCAGAACAAAGAACACAGAACTCAGAAGCCATGGAGGTAGGAGAGCAAACACCAGCTAACTGCAAAGACAAGTTCTACAGAACGCTAAGAGCTGATCTGATTGGAGGAAATGTTTGATGACACAGAGTTGATTGGAGAAAGAAGCAGCCTGCCCTGTATGAAAAGCTGAGTAAGGAGAGGTCATTTTGCTCTCTAGTTATCTAGTTATCACCTACAGTTTAAGAGAGGTGATAGCATCTCAGACTTGGTTACACTACTCATTACTGACCTCTGTGGCCCAAGAGGGGAACCCCAGCACAAAAGCCTCCAAAGGGCAAAGATCTGGATCACATGGCGGATCCCAGTATTAAATGGGACTGCTTTTCACAGAAAGGATGTCATACTTCCTCTGTGTCCAGCCAAAAAATCAGACCTGGGAAACTCTGTAGAATCCTGGGTTTACAGCTTCCTTTATCTAAGAGTTTAATAGCATTGCTTCAGCAGCGCAAGAGTTAAGAGAGAAGCGATTTTTGTAAAGCAGGAAAGCAGGCATAGAAGAAAAACAAGTGATGAGTAGCATAACCTGCTTCTTGAAGAGACAACAGACATCCACTGATGCAGTTCAGAGACTTGAGTTGCCCAAGGCATCCATGTGCCTCACCACTGGGTTTCTGTAAATTTGTGCCAACTCTTCACCCCATGGATGCTATGTGCCTTGGTAGGAGAATGACCCATGTTTATGGGTAGATAGTTATGTTTTGATTATTCCTTCTTTTATTTTCTATTTAGCAAATGATTCATGTATAAGAGTTACTGGGGTTAAAATGAAAATAAAGCTGATCTTATCAACTAGGAAGCAGCTACACAAATTATGGCACATGAATGTAACAGAATATTATTGTACTGTAAGAAATTATAAATATCAGGAATAAGGTGAACTATGGGGAAGATCTAGCCTAACGAGAGCGGGGATGGGGAGATGTCAGTGCCATGTCCATTATATCAATTACAATATGGGGCCAACTTCCAGGATTAATTGAGGTGTCCTTTGGATTGGCAGGAACCCACTGGAGAGATGCTCCATCAAGGATTTATTGAATATACTTGTGTTCAAGGTATCCTCTAAAGGGGAAAAAAAGGTGGGTTTTTTTTTTAAACAATCAGGGTTTGGGGGCGTTTTCCTTTATATGCCAAACAAGTTTTGACAATATAAGTTTGATTGTTTAAATATTTAAAATATGAAAATCTATTTATTTACTATATCTATTATTAAGTTATGGCCAACATGAATAATCTACATGTTGGATCCCAAGATCATAAGTTGTTTAACAATGAAGATAGAGCCATAGAGAGGGTCATACAGTTGATTTTACCATCATCCACAAATACTCTGCTTCCATGTTCATGAGCTCTAAAATTCCTTTATTTAATCATAATGCTTTATCATTCCATCTTCTTCCTCTGCCTTATAATTGCTAATCCTGTTCACCCTTCACCCCTCAGTTCTTTTCCAAGCCATCATCCCTGAACTGGTTATACTCACCTCCCTTTCCTCTTTGGACCTTTTAGAGAATCAGTTCAACTCAATACTTTCTTTACACTCAAATCCCTTGTCAATCAGTAAGCATGCCTCACCAAACCTCCACCAGAGGTTATTCTCATCATGTAGTCTCTCCACTCCTATTCACATCCTATTGAACAGAACTGGAGAAAAATCGCAAAACTATGCTGATTGGCTAAATTATTATTTAAAATAAATCATATTTCATGATCTCAACTGGGTCCTCACTACAACAAAATAATCCCTTTATACTTCTCTGGTCAATCTGTTGTCTCACCATGGTAACTTTTCCAAATATTAATCTCTTGTCTCAAGTCACACATAGCATTCCCTCCCCTACCCTCTCAGCTACAAACCTTGCCTCATACTTCACTGAAAAAAGAAAAAGGTAAAGTCATTTGCAGACAGATCCCTCATCTCCTCTTCCACATCTCATATCACTGAGACACCTTTCTCCATCATCTCTTCCTTCATTCATCTCACATAAAGAGGAAGCCCTTCTCTTAGAAAAGACAAATCATTCAATATGCACTCTTGATTCTATCCTCTCCAGTCTTATCCTGCTGATTGACAACTCTATTATCCTCATTCTTGCATCTTCACTTTCTCCCTATCTACTGGCTCCTTCTCTACTCACCCCACATAGACAGTTGTCAATTCAAATTATTTCTATCTCCACAACATCTCTTTTATCCCATCTCCTTTTCTTTATTCAAATGATCTCTCTCCTGTCTAAGAACCATTTAAAGGTTATTTTGGGGGCCCTGATGGCTCAGAGTGAATGTAAATAGTAATTCTCTTTTGGCCAGAAACCCTGAGGATCTTCCCCTTCCAGTATGATATAATTATTATTATTATTGTTGTTGTTGTTGTTATTTATTATTAAAGGAGCCATCCCTTGGCTCACTTCTTAAACAGCCCTAATCACCGAATGGGTGTTGTCTCAGTCAAAGGGAGAACTGGGAAAGATCTTAGCTTAAAAAGGCCAAGGTCTCCTACTGCATCCTGGGCCATCTCCAGTCATTCTGATCTGTATCTGGCCATTGGACCCAGATGGCTCTGGAGGAAAAAAAATGAGACTGGTGACTTCACACAGACTTCCCTCATTTAAATTCAATTCATTTGCAATCCATGGTATCATCTTCCTGATGTTATGGTCCTCTTGAGAACAACAATGAGAAGGAAGGACAAACCACAACCTGTGATCTCTTCCCACTTCAACATTCTCCCCACAGCTGCTAAAGTGACTTTCCTAAAGCCAGGTCTGACCACATCACTATCCTATTGAACAAATACCAATAGCTCCCCCAATAACTCTAGGATCAAATACAAACTTCTCCATTTAAGTTTTGGCGCCCTGACTCCAACTTCTCTTTCAGGTTTTAAAAGACCTCACCCTACTTCCCACTGTCTGTGGTACTGCCAACTGGTTTTGTTTTTTCTCACTGGTGCCTTTGCACTGCTGCCCATCTCCCCACCTTCCCCCCGCCAATGCCTGGAATGCACTCTTTCTCTTTAATCCTTTCTGTCTCTGTGATTCCCTTGTTTATTTCAAAATTTAGAACAAGTATCACCTATGGGAAATCTCTCCTGATTAACCTCCTTCCCCACAGCTATCAACACTGTTTCATCTTACATTTATTTTGTATATAATGTGTATAAATTACATAATTACATGTTGTCTCCCCATTAGAAAAGTCTGCTCTGAGTGCAGGAACTGTTTCATTTTTGTCTTTCTATCCCCAAAGTCTAGCAGAGTCTAGTATATAGTAGATGCTTTACAATCCCTGTTGGTTATTCTATCTGCTATTAGAATTTTCCTGAGAGGTTTACAGATGATAAGCTTACATCCTAATACTTTTATTCAGTCACAAAAAGTAGTCATTTTATGCCCCTGCACAATAGTTTACAAAACATCAAACAAAAAAATAGCATAACAGCAACTTGTGCCAGGACTAGCTCTAAATGAGCTCTGCCAGATATAAGAAAACAAAAATAATAATAGCTGAGTTATACAGAGCTTTACAGTTTACAAAGCCCTTCATATTCTTTATCAGATTTGTTCCTGACATCAACCTTGAGCTGGGTACTTACAAGTCTTATTTTATTGTTGAGGCTAAGGGAAATCAGGAGACTTGCCTATGGTCACACAATAAGGGTAGCAAAGTGGGATTTACAACAGAGAGCAATGAATTGACTAGATCACAGTTCTGGAACTGATACATTATTACAAAAGAAAAACAGACTCAAACACAATCTCTCTCTCTCTCTCTCTCTCTCTCTCTCTCTCTCTCTCTCTCTCTCTCCTGCTCCTCCTCCTCCTCCTCTCTCTTTCCCTCTCTCTCTCTCCTGTTTCCTCATCAAAAAAAATGCAAATAGAGATATTTCCTACCTTCCTGGATAATATCTGAAGATCATAAGATAAAATATAAGTAACTGTTTCATGAACTTTATAAAGAGCAATGAGAAGAAAAATTATCATTCCTAGTCTATATTAGTATTGCTTATTAATAACTGTTAATACAGTGGTTAATATCTATTAACAACAAGTCTGGAAGATCTGGGTTCAAGTCCTGCCTCAAACACCTCTAGCTGTGGTATGCAAACCCACATAATATCTCAGGGTGCTCAGGCAACTTTTTAAGACTATAAATTATTATATAGTTATCAATCTTTACAAGGTGAGGTAGTTTCCTTATAGAGATTCACTGTACCAATAAAATCCCAAATATGACCCCCCAAATAGCAGTTGAACAAAATTTCAATATATACTTTATTGGTTTGGGCCTTTTTTTTAAAGTATTCTTATAATACAGTACTAGGGTAAATACTGCTACCAGCCAAGAAACATTTTTAAAGTACTCTTTAAGCTTCCCTTTAAGGCACTGACCATAAATGGCATAATTTGCTCTGGACATCATTAAAATGTAAAGCTAATGAGGATTCAGCTGAAAACAGAAGGAATGTAACCTATTTTCAGGCAAAACTTCTAACACTGCAATCAGAGGGAACACCTCTTTGATGTCTCTTTGTCTCTTCTCATTAATTTTTTTTTCTAGTTTAAAAAAAAGGCTGTTTAAACTTTTTTTAATGCACAAAAGTTTAAACATGGTAATTATAACCAAACTGTAATGAGGTCATTAAGAATATTTTAATGAAATAAACAGGAATAAGTGTCCACTGAAGTCCCACTCCAATGCCTCATCATGACAAGAAGGTGACCCTGGATTCTTAAAGATCTGGCCGGTTCTAGTCCAAACTCCAGGGTAGGCTCAAGATCAGACTGAGGATGCTATGGAAGAATTAGATAAGTAAGAGAAATTTATTACCAGAAATTTGGCCACTGAGCAACAAATTTTTTCAGCCACACTAAATCACAAATAACCTATGATTCTAAGGTAAGAAGGCATTTAGATCACCATCGTTAAAAAGAAATCCCAAATTCTCAAAAGAAGTAAAGTAATCAGAAATAAAGCATGTACAAAATATCTCCATATTTTCTGCTGTCACTCTTTTCTGGTGGTTATTCAATGGTTTCACTACTTATGTCTGACTCTTCGTGACCTCCTTTGGGGTTTTCTTAGCAAAGATACCAGAGTGGTTTGCTATTTCCTTCTCCACATTCTGCGGATGAGGAAACTGAAACAAACAAGGTTAAGTGACTTGCCTAGGGTCACACAGCTAGTAAGTGAGGTCAGATTTCACTTCTGGTTTTCCTGAATCCAAGCCCAGCACTATCTGCTGTACCACCTATCTGCCCTCACAATCTGGCTTCTAACCTCAAGTTACTACTGATTTCTTAGTTGCCAAATCCAAAGGCCTTCTTTCAATCTTCATTTTCCTTGACTTCTCTATAGTCATTGATACCACTGATTGCCTTCTCTTTCTTAATACTCTCTTCTCTCTAGGTTTTTGGGACACCACTCTCTCCTGGGTCTCCTCCTTACAAATCTGACCACTACTTTGCTAGATCCTCCTTCAGATCACACTCTCTAACCATAGGTGTTCCTCAGGATGCTGTCTTGGGCCTTCCTCTCTTTTCCTTCTATACTATATCAATTGGTGATCTCATCAGCTCCCATGGATTCAATTATTATCACTGTGCTAATTATTCTCAAATTTACCTTACCTACCCCCAATCTCTCTGCTGACCTCCAATCTCACATCTACAATTGTCTTATAAGACATGTCAAACTCAATATGTCCAAAACAACTCATTATCTTTCCCCCTAAACTTTCCCCATTACTATAAAAGGCAACATCATCCTCCCAGTTTCTCAGGCTCACAACATAGGAGTCACCCTAGATTCCTCAGAATTTCTCACCATGCCTCCTCCATATCCAAACTATTGTCAAGGCCTGTTAATTTTACCTTTGTATCATCTTTCTTATATGCCCCCTTTCTCTCCTTTAACATGGCCAACTGCAGTGCATGCCCTCATCACTTCATGCCTTGATTACCACAATAGCCTGCTGGGTGGATGTGCCTGCCTCAAGTATCTCCCCACTCCAATCCATCCTCCATTCAATCACTTAAGTGATTTTCCTAAAATGCAGATCAGAGCATGTTACCTCCATACTCAATAACCTCTACTTGCTTCCTTTTGCCTCCAGGAACAAATACTAAATACTTTGACATTCAGAGTCTTTCAAAATCTAGCCTCCTCTTACTTTTCCAAGTCTTCTTACACCTTGTTCCCCAACATAGACTCTTCAACCTGTGACACCGACTTCTTGGCTGTCCCACTAACAAAACATTCCATTGCTCACCTCTGGGCATTTTCTCTGGTTGTTTCCCAAGCCTGGAATGCTATCCCTTCTCTGCTCCAATTACTGACCTCCCTGGCTTCCTTTTATGTCCGAACTAATATCCCACCTCCTACAGGAAGACTTTCCCAAAGCTCTTTCATTCCAGTGTCTTTCCTTTGTTAATTATTTAACATTTATCCTACATATAGCTCACTTTGTATATATTTGTTTGCAGATTTCCTCCCTCACAATACTGAGCTTCTTGTGGGCAGGGACTGTCTTTTACCTCTTCTTGCATACCCAATGTTTTAGCACAGTACCTGGTATGAGGTAGACATTTAATAAATGTTTACTGATTGACTGAAAAAGACCTGAGTTTCAATCCTATCTTAGATACTTATTAGCTACGTGACCCCCTGGGCAAACCATTTAACCTCTACCTATGTCAGCTTCCTCATCTATAAAATGGAAATAATAATGGTACCCACCCCCGAGAGTTGCTGTGAGGATCAGATAATATTTATAAAGCATTTTGCAAACCTAAAGCACTATATCAATATTACCTATTAAATCATAGGTCCAGATCAAAAGTAAAAAAAAAAAAAGGTGCTAAGGTATCTTCCAGACTAATGTTTCATGCTTTAACATAACTTTAACTTTTCATAACATTCTATGTACATTTATGTTCAACATCTTATGTACATCTATCTATTGTATATACTCTTGATTACTGTCAGTATCTAATATAAGGCACAGCATTTCTAGGCCCTGGATAGGCCTTGATTTAAATGATCAGAATTACATAACATAAGTGCAACTTGTCTTATGAAGTACCTCTCTATTTCTCCATTATTATCTCTACATATTTTTACTGCCCAAATTATAATTATTTTACACAAGACCAAGTTAGTAATCCTGGATAGAATAAATGATACTCTACTACTTGCGATTTTAGTTCAATGCTCCACTAAGAATAAATAAGGGTTCTATTTCAGCTATATTTTTATCAATAAAATCACAACGGGGGGCGGAGCCAAGATGGCCCAGTAGAAGCACAACCTTCCCGCGGCTCCGGCTTCCACCTTCCGCAATCCATGTAAAAAGGGGACAAAACTTTGGAGCTGCAGAACCCACAAAATGACACAGAGAAGCTAACCTCCCGCTGAGGACAGCCCGGCAGGCCTGCAGGAATCCAGCACAGTGCTCTGGGAGCTAAGCACAGCCCCACACCAAGGCTTTAGCCCCAGGGTGAGCCTGACTAGCTAGCGGCCATAGGGACTCCAGATCAGCAGCAGCTGTGGCCGTTTCCACATTTATCAACACATAGATGTGAAGGATAAAGTGAGGGGTCAGTGCAGTCTGGACTTTGGGACCCAGTAAGTGGGAGTGTGTGGCTTTTGCCCCCTGGGGAAAGAAGCCGCTGAGACGCTGGCACAGCCAGCCAGTGCCATGTGGAAGCTCCAGCTCCTGGCCTGCAGAGTGTAGGGGGACCAAGCACCAGTCTGAGGGGTAATCGCTCTTGCTTTAACCTACTTGGATCTGGATTGCAGTCTAGGGTGGAGGTCCTGGGGTGTGTGTCCAGCTTGCCAGAGCATGTGGAGACCTCAGAGAGGGCACCCATCTAATACCTCCAGCAGCTGAGAAAACCCCAGCATTTGGGACGAAAGCTCCTCTGTCTTGTGGCAGAGTCCTACTGTGGCAAAAAGCCCAGGGGTCAAGTGACTGAGGGGCGACATGACCAGGCAAAGGAAACAAAGCAGACAGAAGATTCCAACATTAGACTCCTATTTGGGGGACAAAAAGGAGCAAAGCATGGAACAGGAGGAAGACAGTGAAGTCAGAACTCCTGCACCAAAAGCTTCAAAGGAAAATAACAGCTGGTTACAGGCCATAGAGGACCTAAAGAAGCAGATAAGAGAAGAAGAAGAAAAATTGGGAAGAGAAATGAGAACAATGCAAGAAAATTATGAAATGAGAGTCAACAGCCTGACTGAGGAAAATAATACCATAAAAAA